>NC_034200.2:33701633-33951412 GCF_002021735.2 Oncorhynchus kisutch
TATTTCCCCGGGAATGTTTGAACAAAGAAACCAAGAAATGTATCCTGTGAAATTGAGGGTTAATGACCGGTCAAATGTTTTCTTAACTTATTCTCAGCGCCTCCTTGTTGATACAATGTTTACGATCTGTTTTAGCTTGGAAGAGTGCCGGATGATGTCATCGGCCAAGCGGCCCCTGTGGCTCAATTGGGAGAACCCCGACATGATGTCAGAGCTGCTCTTCCAGAGCAACGAGATCATATTTAAAAACGGAGATGGTATGTCTCGCTAATGCATATCGAATCACTCAACTCCCTTGACTCACTAGACGATAAACATGCTTACAGGATCCCATTTTACATGCATGTCCCCAAACCCACTTTGCATTGCCCTGGCACCGATTCATAATGCATTAAGGCAGGGTTTCCTAAACTCGGTCCTGGGGACACCAAGGGGTCCACAACACTACACCACTGATTCAACTATCCATGTTGATCATTAAGCTTTAATTATTTGAATCAGCTGTGTAGTGTTAGGGGCAAAAACCAAAACGTGCACCCCTTTGGGGTCCCCAGGACTGAGTTTGGGAAACGCTGCATTTTAAAGTGTGATCAAAGCTTGAGCTGCTCATCATCTTGCTATTCCCCCCCCCCCCCCCCATGTCTCCTTCAGATCTGAGGCAGGACATGCTGACTTTGCAGATCATTAGAATAATGGAGAACATCTGGCAGAACCAGGGCCTTGATCTCAGGTACTGTCTCTTTGTAGCTGCTCAGCAGCAGCACGCATGAATAGTCGATTTCATCCTTCGTTCTCTTCTCCTTAATAGCAGGAGCCTAAAATTAGGAGCGACCCGTGTAGCCTAAATGAGATACGAGCAGGAAGAATGTCCATGTGGGTGGACTGGAAGTCAGGTCGTTTTCTTATTGGTCTATTAACTAATTTATCACAGGCAGGCCAAAACTCCATCCCACCAAAACAGGCTGTCTTTTCAAACAGCTCTTACACTAAAAGGGCATTTATTATAATTGTATTATATTATAATTAGTATTATTCCAACCTCATTGGAATTCCATGACAGACTGACCAGGTGAAAGCTGATCCCTTATTGATGTCACTTGTTGAATCCACTTCAATCCATGTAGATGAAGGAGAGGAGACATGTTAAAGAAGCAGTTTTAAGCCTGTGTCGATGGCTGGATAGACGGAGGCATAGATGTGTTGGACTGTAGTATTTTGAGGGATTTACAGACCCATCCAAACTTTTTCATGATCATATTTTGTAAGTTACTTTTCTTAAATTGTAAATATTGTATATTTTGTTGGAATTGTGAATTTGTATGATTGTGTGCAGGGCTTCTTGGTCTCAAATGGGATTTCCTGTTTTAAATCAATTTAAATATATCATATTGTTTCCTCTGTGTCATTCAGGATGCTGCCGTACGGCTGCCTGTCCATCGGCGACTGCGTAGGTCTGATCGAGGTGGTGAGAAACTCCCACACCATCATGCAGATCCAGTGTAAAGGAGGCCTGAAGGGGGCGCTGCAGTTCAACAGCCACACACTGCACCAGTGGCTCAAGGACAAGAACAGGGGAGAGATGTGAGTGATGCCTGGGCTAGGTTCCAATAGCCACACTTGAACACTACATAGAACGAATGCCCAGTAGGCCTATGTAGCTTTGTTCTTCTACATTGCTTCATTCGAAGCAATCCTAGTTAATTCTAAATGATACTATTGTAATGGATAGAGATTTGGTGAGACATTTCATAGTTCCAAGCAGAGAAACTATTTGGAACAGTCCGTTGCTTATGGGGGGGACAACATATCAAGTTTATTCTCCACAGGGCAAAGGTTTCCTGGAATTGCTTAGGAGTGGATTGTACTGTGTTTGGTATTCCTATTATTACAACTTCCTCTTCAGTTAAATGCCATTTGACTCATGGAAAACCCATTAAACTGTGTCCAGGTACGACCAGGCCATTGACTTGTTCACACGGTCGTGTGCGGGCTACTGCGTAGCCACCTTCATCCTGGGGATCGGTGACAGACACAACAGCAACATCATGGTCAAAGATGATGGACAGGTACTTCACAGACTAACGGCCCTGCTACACTATAGCCGTCAGCCGTTGAGGAAATGCTTCCTTTAAAATCAATGAAAGCTGCTTCACTGCCCCTTCTACGTCACGTCTAATGGCAGGATCCAAGCTCAAGACTCTGAGGTTCAATTCTTGATGCACGCGATCATTATATCTTGTTAATTGAAATAACGAGAAATTGTTTATTGGTTGCATATGGCCTCGACTAAACACCACTGGTTATTTTACTAAGATTTATGACGTCAAGAAGCTACTAGGAGAAACTCTAGCGAGCTACATTGACTAGCTAGGTTCAGAATAGAAACAAAAACAACTTGTGTAATTACAGGATCATTTAGAACGACCACTAACAACAATGTAAAAAAAAACTGGACCGAAAGCTGTTGTACTGACACATAATTGATGACTGTGGTGCAGTAGGGGAGAATGGAGTAAAGATGCTCCTCCGCTCTCAAAACAACACGCTCTATGTAGCAGGTAGAACTGGTTGGAAGATTCCTGGAATAAGCAGGAAACCTGGGAATCTTCCAACCAGGATTTCTGAAAAACTGGGGAATTTTATGAAAGTTGCCAGATTTTTTGCAATCCTACACACTACTCTTTTCTCTTGACGTTCTTTGGTTATAGGTTAAAGAATAGTTGTAAAAATATTTTCTCCTTGCAGCTATTCCACATAGACTTTGGCCATTTCCTGGATCACAAGAAGAAGAAGTTTGGCTACAAGCGAGAGCGGGTGCCCTTCGTCTTGACACAGGACTTCTTAATCGTCATCAGTAAAGGAACCCAGGAGTGCACCAAAACCAGGGAGTTTGAGAGGTACTGGTTCACTATTTTGTGTTATGTTAGCTTTCCTATAAGTGAATATTAGGTGTTAGGTTCACTACCCTAAAGGGCAAGGTACGTGTTTGAATATATGATGCTGTACCCTTTTTCTCTTCCTTTGCTTTAAATGGATGAGTACATGTCATTGTGTTACAGAATATCATTACTCCAACCGGTAATACAATGCAACTTTATTTATCTCACACACACACACATCTCCTAACCCAGCTAGATTCAACATTTCCCAGACTAATCATCCCTCACTGTTGTCCTTCCATTCCCACCAGGTTCCAGGAGATGTGCTACAAGGCCTACCTGGCCATCCGGCAGCACGCCAACCTCTTCATCAACCTGTTTTCCATGATGCTGGGCTCGGGGATGCCCGAACTGCAGTCCTTCGACGACATCGCTTATATCCGCAAGACCCTGGCGCTAGACAAGACGGAGCAGGAGGCCCTAGACTACTTTATGAAGCAGATGAACGACGCCCACCACGGCGGCTGGACCACCAAGATGGACTGGATCTTCCACACAATCCGCCAGCACGCCATGAACTGAGAGGGGGCCATCTGCCCGGAGAGTAGCAGCAACGCAGAGAGGACAAGGGCGGATCTCTACACCATCCGCCTGGACTGTGTGTCAACGGAGAGACTAGAGCGGATCTCTGCACCATCCGCCAGCTAAGCATGCCATGAGCTGAGATGGCAGAGTGGACAACGCTAGCGTCCACGGATGGAGCTATGAATGGATAGAAACCATTGGCTGAATTGAGAGGCTAGAACGGATCGCTACATCATCTGCTAACTTCTGAGCTCTGAGGGAAATGCACATCTGTACACCATCCACTAGGAGGTGCCAAAAGTGGATATTAGGGATGCATCGATAGGGAAATGACGGACTAATGCGATAATCATATTTACTGGACATTATCTTTCTCATATTGGTATGGCAATATAGCCACAGTTCTCTTTGTAAAATTAGTGGAACAACCACGATTGTAAACAGCCATTTTGCAAAAGTTATGTCATTTTTAAGATGAAAGCGTATTATCAGCCGATACCGATATGATGGCCGTTTTTTTTCCTTTCCTATATCAAAGCCCGCCCAGGATCAGGTCCTGCTAACACACCAGGATACCGTGAAGGCCTGCCCAGGGTCAGGTCCTGCTAACACACCAGGATACCGTGAAGACCTGCCCAGGGTCATGTCCTGCTAACACACCAGGATACCGTGAAGACCTGCCCAGGATCAGGTCCTGCTAACACACCAGGATACTGTGAAGACCTGCCCAGGATCAGGTCCTGCTAACACACCAGGATACCGTGAAGACCTGCCCAGGATCAGGTCCTGCTAACACACCAGGAAACCGTGAAGGCCTGCCCAGGGTCATGTCCTGCTAACACACCAGGATACCGTGAAGGCCTGCCCTGCTAACACACCAGGATACTGTGAAGGCCTGCCCAGGGTCATGCCCTGCTAACACACCAGGATACCGTGAAGGCCTGCCCAGGGTCATGTCCTGCTAACACACCAGGATACCGTGAAGGCCTGCCCAGGGTCATGTCCTGCTAACACACCAGGATACCGTGAAGGCCTGCCCTGCTAACACACCAGGATACCGTGAAGACCTGCCCAGGGTCATGTCCTGCTAACACACCAGGATACCGTGAAGACCTGCCCAGGGTCATGTCCTGCTAACACACCAGGATACCGTGAAGACCTGCCCAGGGTCATGTCCTGCTAACACACCAGGATACCGTGAAGACCTGCCCAGGGTCATGTCCTGCTAACACACCAGGATACCGTGAAGACCTGCCCAGGGTCATGTCCTGCTAACACACCAGGATACCGTGAAGACCTGCCCAGGGTCATGTCCTGCTAACACACCAGGATACCGTGAAGACCTGCCCAGGGTCATGTCCTGCTAACACACCAGGATACCGTGAAGACCTGCCCAGGGCACGCAACGGAAATGGTTTGATACGGAAAACAAAACAAAAATTCTTATTGGACAAATCTTGGCAGTCTCTTTCTCTTTCAATCATGTTTTCTTCCTCTTGGTGCCCATTGAACACGACCCAGAATACCACCAGCATTGTTAATTCCCAGTGATGGATGGTTGACAGACACTAGGATGTCCTTTTCATCGTCTGCTGTCAACTCTAAGATTAGCGAAGAGAACTGACAAATCGTGTTTGATCTCAATTGACGATCACACATCTTGTGTGTCCCTCCCCCCCGCCTCCACAGATGGAAACGGTCATGTTTCGTGACCTCAAAGTTTGAGATTTTGTACAGAAGTATCCCAATGGTCTTGTATGCATACATTATTCCTTTTTAGTCTTCATTTTCTACTGAGCCAAAGTACTATATATATATATATATATATATATATATATATATATCTCCCCTACTACATCTGACTTATCAGTCTAACCATGAGTCACTACTATTCCAATCCCTGTGTATCTCCTTTGTAGCACTGATCTCTACAGTATTTGTTTGTTTGTCTATCAGTATTATGATGCGTGTGCAGCGTTCTGGAGTAAAATGGCTGCCGTCCAGCACCCAGTTGGATGCAACACAGAAGTTTACGATGACCGACAGAAAATAACTGTAGATTTATCCTGTAACTGTAAATTCATTGAATTCATCCTCTTCGTTTTTTTTTCTTCTTTTCGGGTTGTATTTTTAAAAGGGAAATGGGGGCAAAATGGATGTGCAATGTTATAGTTCTGTTACACTATGCAATTTGTGATCTTAATGTACTGTACTGCAAAGTAGAGTCGATGGGAGTATCTAATCATATACACAGCATTAAAGATGTCTTATCAACTGTACAGACAAGACAGTACACAGAAGACGAATGCACAATTATGCACTGACAGTATCATCGATTTCTGCCCTCACAGGATGACTCTGGAAGAACTGTTAAAAAAAAGAGCCTCTTGTACCCTGCCTTACACTTTAGTTGTTTTTTCTTCAGATCTAACCAGACATTTTCAGAAAGCGTTTGGATTTTTTTTTTTTTGGTGACTTGGAATTTGCTTCATCCTATATTTTCAGAATACAAGTATGTATAGATTTGACCCTATTCCAGACTTCCCCAGCATTCTATGTCATATGAACTCCCTAATCAGTAAAGTTGTTTTAAGATCAATAAAATAAAAGTGTAACAGGTGAATTTGTGGTTTTGCCTTCCCTGACAACTGCCCTTTTTTTAAGTGTGGATTTTGCAGTTTTCTCATTGCATAAATATACTTTTATTAGTCAGTTGTTTGCCAGTTTTTACCAAATGACATGGTATGTGTTTCTGTGCAGGTTACAGATGGTTGGGCAGGTCCCATTCAAAACAAGACAACTACAATGACCGTATTGCAAACGATATGCAAGCGCTATCATAGAACATTTTTCCTTTTTATTTTTGTTGTGGTTAAATGTCTTTCTTTTCACTGTTAATGCATGAGGTCCCTGAAGATACGTTGTTCAACCAAGTGTTGTTTACTTGAAGTTCATGTTTAAATGACATTTTGTTACTTGTGAGGTACAATGTCATCACACCATGAAGATAAGCAATACTACCCTGGGGCCAGGGAATAATGTCTGGCACCCATGAACTATATGTGTGTAAATTGCTTTCCTTGAGTAACTACAGAGGTAATATATTTTTGTATTCTAAATGTAGACTAACTCTCAATATAATCACTAAACGAAACAAAAAACTGGAATTATGCATAGTACATCGTTTCACACCCCACTAGACAGCTTGTAGTTATTGAAATATGAGACACTAGTGATGGACAACATGAGCTTGGTAAGGAGGAGAATGTATCGAGGGGAATTTCACTGAAGGTCTTCTGCTCTGGCTAGGAGTACAGTGTAAAAGCACAATGATGAAAAGCTATCCTGCATGTTTTCAAACCCACTATTCATGAGTTATCTATTCATCCCTGTACTATATGCACTCATTATTCTTTCAAACTAATTCATATACCATGTCTGGATAGAACCCTGTATTCATTCACTCATTGTACTGTTTGCAAAAAAAAAAAATCTTTGCTCTGTATCCCCAGATATTTTGAGAACCAATAAATGTCATTTCTAATTATCCATTTCTTGCCTCATTTTATCATTAATCTCATGATTAAAAGAAAAATATATTTATAAAAACCTAAATGAATCCTAAATAGTTTCAATTTGATACATTCAGTGTCAGTAAGATCTAGCCTCGTCAGTAAGATCTAGCCTCGTCCCCAGGCTAACTGCTACCCCATATCGACAAAGTACCTGCTATGAGTAACCAGACCAGGAAATGTTTTCCTTTAAAATCAGCAAATTCAGACATGCAGTAGGAGTAGTTCCTATAGTCCTAGCGCATGAAACTAACTTTCCAGGAGAGAGTTGGTAACGTAATCATCCTCTTTTCCATTTCACACTACATCAGCCCATTGACTTCTCTCCATACAGTGGGAATCACATACACAGTATATCATCTCCATGTCCTGTCACTGGCTATGTTCAAATACACATTGTAGTATGCCACTGTCACCTTGACTTGAGTTATCCTACATAGGAGACCTAGACCACCTTGGAAGCTGGTAGATTTAGCTTTTCGTTAGTGTCTTCCTACCCCCTGCTGCCTCACTACCCAGCTCCAGTCTCTGGTTGAGCTTCGCCAGGCCACAAAGTAGAACACAGCCTGTCATTTCCAACACAGGACGCAAAAGCCTTCCTACCTGTTTAGGTAGGGTTTGACCAGAGTACATGGTGAAGCCCAGGATGACGATCTGTTACTATTACCTGGGCCTTGGCCCTGTCCCTTCCCCTACCCACACCTGTTCCTGGAGGATCTTCCTGTGACATACAAGCATATGGAATACACACAACACACACACACACAAGATATAGGTGGCCGCTAAAGGATGTCCTACCCGATTGGATGTGTTCTGCCAAGCCTCCTTTTCAAGTTGGTCTCCCAAGTTGTTGGTGGAAAGACTGAAATTCTTTCTATCTGACCGTGACATCAGGAGTTTCATAAACATACATTTATGAAGAAATTATTCATGATTTTACGATACCAAATCAACTTGTATTATTCATGCAATGTTGATTATGTAAAAGGAAAACATATGGACATGTGGAGATATTAACTCAATGACATAATTGTTTAACACCCCCGGGGCATCCGGCCCACGCCAGCTTGTGAATGGGGAAAGGCAACTCAATAACGCATTAGCCTACGGTACAGTTAGGCCTATGTTCATTAGTAACCTGAGTCTGAGCATGATGGAGGAGGAAGTTCTATATTTTCTGTGATGGAGGATTTACAGTATATTACAATATGTTTGACCATCATGTGATATCACAGGAGGCTGCTGAGGGGCGGACAGGCTCATGTTAATGGGTAGAATGAAGTGAATGGTATGTTATCAAACACAACCATTTATTCCATTCCAGGCATTAGTTTGAACCTGTCCGCCCCAATTAAGGTGCCGCCAGCCGTCTGTGTGTGCAATTTATTCATCTTATGATAAAGGGCCTTTGGAAAGTATTCCGACCCCTTGACGCTTTCCACATTTTGTTACATTACAGCTTTATTCTAAAATGGATTAAATAAAAAAAACTCCTCAGCAATCTACACACGATACCCCATAATGACATCACAATACCCCATAATGACATCACAATACCCCATAATGACAAAGTGAAAACAGGTTTTTAGAAGTTTTTTCAAATGTATTAAAAAAAAATTGGAAATTGAGCTCAGGTGCATTCTGTTTCCATTGATCATCCTTGAGATGTTTCTACAAACAGGATTGTGTCGAGGCACAGATTTGGGGAAGGGTACCAATTCCAATTTTGCTTTGCAGCATTGAAGGTCCACAGTGGCCTCCATCATTCATAAATGGAAGAGGTTTGGAACCACCAAAACTTCCTACAGCTGGCCGCCCGGACACACTGAGCAATCAGGGGAGAAGGACCTTGGTCTGGGAGGTGACCAAGAACCCAATAGTCACTCTGATAGAACTCTCGAGATCCTCTGTGGAGATGGTTGTCCTTCTGGAAGGTTCTCCCATTTCTGCAGCACTCCACCAATCAGACCTTTATGGTAGAGTGGCCAGACGGAAGCCACTCCTCAGTAAAAGGCACATGGCAGCCCACTTGGAGTTTGCCAAAAGGTACCTAAAGGACTCTCAGACCATGAGAAATCAGATTCTCTGGTCTGATGAAACCAAGATTGAACTCTTTGGCTTGAATGCCAAGTGTCACTTCTGGAGGAAACCTGGCACCATCCCTACGGTGAAGCATGGTGGTGGCAGAATCATGCTGTGGGGATGTTTTTCAGCGGCTGGGACTGGGAGGCTAGTCAGGATCGAGTCAAAGATGAACGGAGCAAAGTACAGAGAGATCCTTGATGAAAACCTGCTCCAGAGCGCTCAGGACCTCAGGCTGGGATGAAGGTTCACCTTCCACAGGACAATGACCCTAAGCACACAGCCAAGACAACGCAGGTGTGGCTTTGGGACAAGGCTCTGAATGTCCTTGAGTGACCCAGTCAGAGCCCGGATTTGAACCCGATCGAACATCTCTGGAGTGACCTGAAAATAGCTGTGCAGCAATGCTCAACATCCAAAATGACAGAGCTTGAGAGGATCTGCAGAGAAGAATGGGAGAAGCTCCCCAAATACAGGTGTGCCAAGCTTGTAGCGTCATACCCAGGCTGTAATCGCTGCAAAGGTGATTCAACTAAGTACTGTGTCAAGGGATCTGAATACTTTTGAATGCACTGTATATTTGATTCTTATGTGAACTACCGAACAAAAATATAAAAGCAACATGCAACAATTTCAAAGATTTTACTGAGTTACAGTTCATATGAGGAAATCAGACAATTAGAAAAAATTAATTAGGCCCTAATCTATGGATTTCACATGGCTGGGCAGGAATGCAGCCATGGACAGGCCTGGCAGGACATAGGCCCACCAACAAGGGAGCCAGGTACAGTCAATCAGAATGAGTTCTTCCCCACAAAAGGGCTTAATTACAGGCAGAAATACCATCATTCACGCACACACACACGATAACATTCTCACTATACACACACACACACGATAACATACTCACTATACACACACACACACACACGATAACATACTCACGATACACACACACACGATAACATACACACTATACACACACACACACGATAACATACACACTATACACACACACACACGATAACATACTCACTATACACACACACACAATAACATACACACTATACACACACACACACGATAACATACTCACTATACACACACACACACACACACGATAACATACTCACTATACACACACATACACGTGGCATTTGTAGATGTGGAGTAGTGGCCTGAAGGCACACACTTAATGTGTTGTGAAATCTGTTGTGAATGTATTGTAACCTTTTTAAAACTGTATATCTGTGTTAATGTTGCTGGACCCCAGGAAGAGTAGCTGCTGCCTTGGCAGGAACTAATGGGGATCCATAATAAACCCCAGGAAGAGTAGCTGCTGCCTTGGCAGGAACTAATGGGGATCCATAATAAACCCCAGGAAGAGTAGCTGCTGCCTTGGCAGGAACTAATGGGGATCCATAATAAACCCCAGGAAGAGTAGCTGCTGCCTTGGCAGGAACTAATGGGGATCCATAATAAACCCCAGGAAGAGTAGCTGCTGCCTTGGCAGGAACTAATGGGGATCCATAATAATCCCCAGGAAGAGTAGCTGCTGCCTTGGCAGGAACTAATGGGGATCCATAATAAACCCCAGGAAGAGTAGCTGCTGCCTTGGCAGGAACTAATGGGGATCCATAATAAACCCCAGGAAGAGTAGCTGCTGCCTTGGCAGGAACTAATGGGGATCCATAATAATCCCCAGGAAGAGTAGCTGCTGCCTTGGCAGGAACTAATGGGGATCCATAATAAACCCCAGGAAGAGTAGCTGCTGCCTTGGCAGGAACTAATGGGGATCCATAATAAACCCCAGGAAGAGTAGCTGCTGCCTTGGCAGGAACTAATGGGGATCCATAGTAAATACAAATACAAATGCTCTTGCAGTTGAATAGAAGCAAGTCCCAGTGGAAAGCCTTCCCAGAAGAATGGAGGCTGTTATAGCAGCAAAAGGGGGACCAACTCCATATTAATGCCCATGATTTTGGAATGAGATGGTCAGGTGTCCACTTACTTTTGGTCATGACATGTATCATGTTCTGTGTGTTTTACACCTTTTAACACAACATGGCCGAAGAAGAGATTGGCTATACCTTTATGGAGATGCAGAGCTCAAATGCCAATTGTTGAAAGCAAACTGCATTTTCCTTGAGGTATTTGAATAAATGACGGCTCATCTGGGCTGTTTTCTAATTGGATTATAGGGGTTCATGGAGGATAATGACCCCAATGCTGACATCTAGGCATGTCTTATTTTACCAGCTCTGCCGAGGCTCCTATAGTACCTAGCTGTGGGGACAACTACCTGTGGGGACAAATACCTGTGGGGACAACTACCTGTAGGGACAACTACCTGTAGGGACAACTACCTGTGGGGACAACTACCTGTGGGGACAACTACCTGTGGAGACAACTACCTGTAGGGACATCTACCTGTAGGGACAACTACCTGTGGGGACAACTACATGTGGGGACAACTACCTGTGGGGACATCTACCTGTGGGGACAACTACCTGTAGGGACAACTACCTGTAGGGACAACTACCTGTAGGGACAACTACCTGTGGGGACAACTACATGTGGGGACATCTACCTGTAGGGACAACTACCTGTGGGAACATCTACCTGTGGGGACAACTACCTGTGGGGACAACTACCTGTGGGGACAACTACCTGTGGGGACAACTACCTGTAGGGACAACTACCTGTAGGGACAACTACCTGTGGGGACAACTACCTGTGGGGACAACTACCTGTAGGGACAACTACCTGTGGGGACAACTACCTGTGGGGACAACTACCTGTAGGGACAACTACCTGTAGGGACAACTACCTGTAGGGACAACTACCTGTGGGGACAACTACCTGTAGGGACAACTACCTGTGGGGACAACTACATGTGGGGACAACTACCTGCGTGGACAACTACCTGTAGGGACAACTACCTGTGGGGACAACTACATGTGGGGACAACTACCTGTGGGGACAACTACCTGTAGGGACAACTACCTGTGGGGACATCTACCTGTAGGGACAACTACCTGTGGGAACATCTACCTGTGGGGACAACTACCTGTGGGGACAACTACCTGTAGGGACAACTACCTGTGGGGACAACTACCTGTGGGGACAACTACCTGTAGGGACAACTACCTGTAGGGACAACTACCTGTGGGGACAACTACCTGCGGGGACAACTACCTGTAGGGACAACTACCTGTGGGGACAACTACCTGTGGGGACAACTACCTGTAGGGACAACTACCTGTAGGGACAACTACCTGTAGGGACAACTACCTGTGGGGACAACTACATGTGGGGACAACTACCTGTGTGGACAACTACCTGTAGGGACAACTACCTGTGGGGACAACTACATGTGGGGACAACTACCTGTGGGGACAACTACCTGTAGGGACAACTACCTGTGGGGACAACTACCTGTAGGGACAACTACATGTGGGGACAACTACCTGTGGGGACAACTACCTGTAGGGACAACTACCTGTAGGGACAACTACCTGTGGGGACAACTACCTGTAGGGACAACTACCCGTAGGGACAACAACTACCTGTATTACCGGTGCAACATGTGGAGGCAAAACTGGGTACGCAATAGCCAGAAAAGCCATTTTATTTGATGGATTATCGTCAGTGGTGTAAAGTACTTAAGTAAAAATACTTTAAAGCACAACTTAAGTAGTTTTTGGGGGGTATCTGTACTTTTCTTTACAATTTATATTTTTACAGCTTTTATTTTTACTTGACTACATTCCTAAAGAAAATAATGTACTTTTTACTCCATACATTTTCTCTGACACCCAAAGTACTCATTACATATTGAATGTTTAGCAGGACAGGAAATGGTCCAATTCACACTATCAAGAAAACACATGGTCATCCCTACTGCCTCTGATCTGGCGGACTCACTAAACACACATGCTTCGTTTGTAAATGATGTCTGAGTGTTGGAGTGTGCCCCTGGCTTCTGGGAAATAAAAAAAAACAAGAAAATGGCACCATCTGGTTTGCTTAATACAAGGAATTTAAAATGATTTATACTTTTGCTTTTACTTTTTAATACTTAAGTATATTTTAGCAATTACATTCACTTTTGATACTTAAGTACATTTAAAACCAAATCCTTTTAGACTTTTACTCAAGTAGTATTTTACTGGGGAACATTCACTTTTACTTGAGTCATGTTCCATTAAGGTATCTTTACTCAAGTTTGACATTTGGGTATTTTTTCCACCAGTGCTCACTGTTATATTGATTTTTCAGTTAAGTGCATTGAGTATAGTAAGCTAATTTCAACCGCTGACACTTCATATTCCCACAGTGACTAAAAACATGTCTGTCATATTATTTGTATGTCTTTGTAGGCTTTTGTCATATTCCAATCTAAAACATGCATAATATCAAACACTAGAAATGTTGCTCTTTCAAATGTGGTTATATGGTAAGAGAGACGTCTAATTCATACAGTCAATGATCCCTCTCTCTCTCTCTCTCTCTCTCTCTCTCTCTCTCTCTCTCTCAGTTGTCATCCTCCCTACACTCTTAGACAAAAATTGTTTTACAAGGGTTCTGCAACTGTCCCCATTGGAGAACCCTTTTGATTTCAGATAGAACCCTTTCTGTTTCCAGGAATAACTATTTTGGGTTCCATGTAGAACCCACTGTGGAAAGGGTTCTACATGCAACCCAAAAGGGTTCTGCCTGGAACCAAAATGGTTCAACCTGGAACCAAAAGGGTTCTACCTAGAACCAAAAGGGTTCTACCTGGAACCAAAAGGGGTTCTTCAAAGGGTTCTCCTATGGGCACAGCCAAATAAACATTTTTGGTTCTAGATAGCACCTTTTTTTTCTAAGAGTGTACAATAAAGAGGCGCCTCCATATTTCCTAGTTCCTGGCCTGTCTGCGTTTACCATCATCCTCTACTCCAATGTCGTTGAGATTGTTGGTGAGCTTCACAGCCTATAATTGTTTCCAGGCAGGAGGACAGGAGCCTGCTGTCTCATGGCAGATGAAGGCCGCATCCCAAATGGTACCCTATTTCCTACATAGTACACTACTTTTGACCAGGGCCCATACGGTGCCATTTGGGATGCAAACAAAGAACCAAGTGATTTATTGAACTGAGACATGAACAACTTGGGAGTCTTAAAGAAAAACATTCGATTCCATTCAACCCTCTCAGCTAGCCTGCCGATGTGATGTTGCAAAGACAGTAAAGAAATGCAGGGATTTGGGGTTGGAGTCCTTGGAAAGTGAAATATTTTGGATAGCCTTTTGTTTTACTTTTGATAATATGTGCAGACTTGTTACCAGGTTAAGATTTTGTGGTGTTTTATGAATAAATCAACCAAACCTCCAACAGCAGCAGTGATAAAGTCCATGTGACAGTACACCCCTTTGCACTCATGGCAACAGCAGCAGTGATAAAGTCCATGTGACAGTACACCCCTTTGCACTCATGGCAACAGCAGCAGTGATAAAGTCCATGTGACAGTACACCCCTTTGCACTCATGGCAACAGCAGCAGTGATAAAGTCCATGTGACAGTACACCCCTTTGCACTCATGGCAACAGCAGCAGTGATAAAGTCCATGTGACAGTACACCCCTTTGCACTCATGGCAACAGCAGCAGTGATAAAGTCCATGTGACAGTACACCCCTTTGCACTCATGGCAACAGCAGCAGTGATAAAGTCCATGTGACAGTACACCCCTTTGCACTCATGGCAACAGCAGCAGTGATAAAGTCCATGTGACAGTACACCCCTTTGCACTCATGGCAACAGCAGCAGTGATAAAGTCCATGTGACAGTACACCCCTTTGCACTCATGGCAACAGCAGCAGTGATAAAGTCCATGTGACAGTACACCCCTTTGCACTCATGGCAACAGCAGCAGTGATAAAGTCCATGTGACAGTACACCCCTTTGCACTCATGGCAACAGCAGCAGTGATAAAGTCCATGTGACAGTACACCCCTTTGCACTCATGGCAACAGCAGCAGTGATAAAGTCCATGTGACAGTACACCCCTTTGCACTCATGGCAACAGCAGCAGTGATAAAGTCCATGTGACAGTACACCCCTTTGCACTCATGGCAACAGCAGCAGTGATAAAGTCCATGTGACAGTACACCCCTTTGCACTCATGGCAACAGCAGCAGTGATAAAGTCCATGTGACAGTACACCCCTTTGCACTCATGGCAACAGCAGCAGTGATAAAGTCCATGTGACAGTACACCCCTTTGCACTCATGGCAACAGCAGCAGTGATAAAGTCCATGTGACAGTACACCCCTTTGCACTCATGGCAACAGCAGCAGTGATAAAGTCCATGTGACAGTACACCCCTTTGCACTCATGGCAACAGCAGCAGTGATAAAGTCCATGTGACAGTACACCCCTTTGCACTCATGGCAACAGCAGCAGTGATAAAGTCCATGTGACAGTACACCCCTTTGCACTCATGGCAACAGCAGCAGTGATAAAGTCCATGTGACAGTACACCCCTTTGCACTCATGGCAACAGCAGCAGTGATAAAGTCCATGTGACAGTACACCCCTTTGCACTCATGGCAACAGCAGCAGTGATAAAGTCCATGTGACAGTACACCCCTTTGCACTCATGGCAACAGCAGCAGTGATAAAGTCCATGTGACAGTACACCCCTTTGCACTCATGGCAACAGCAGCAGTGATAAAGTCCATGTGACAGTACACCCCTTTGCACTCATGGCAACAGCAGCAGTGATAAAGTCCATGTGACAGTACACCCCTTTGCACTCATGGCAACAGCAGCAGTGATAAAGTCCATGTGACAGTACACCCCTTTGCACTCATGGCAACAGCAGCAGTGATAAAGTCCATGTGACAGTACACCCCTTTGCACTCATGGCAACAGCAGCAGTGATAAAGTCCATGTGACAGTACACCCCTTTGCACTCATGGCAACAGCAGCAGTGATAAAGTCCATGTGACAGTACACCCCTTTGCACTCATGGCAACAGCAGCAGTGATAAAGTCCATGTGACAGTATACCCCTTTGCACTCATGGCAACAGCAGCAGTGATAAAGTCCATGTGACAGTACACCCCTTTGCACTCATGGCAACAGCAGCAGTGATAAAGTCCATGTGACAGTACACCCCTTTGCACTCATGGCAACAGCAGCAGTGATAAAGTCCATGTGACAGTACACCCCTTTGCACTCATGGCAACAGCAGCAGTGATAAAGTCCATGTGACAGTACACCCCTATGCACTCATGGCAACAGCAGCAGTGATAAAGTCCATGTGACAGTACACCCCTTTGCACTCATGGCAACAGCAGCAGTGATAAAGTCCATGTGACAGTACACCCCTTTGCACTCATGGCAACAGCAGCAGTGATAAAGTCCATGTGACAGTACACCCCTTTGCACTCATGGCAACAGCAGCAGTGATAAAGTCCATGTGACAGTACACCCCTTTGCACTCATGGCAACAGCAGCAGTGATAAAGTCCATGTGACAGTACACCCCTTTGCACTCATGGCAACAGCAGCAGTGATAAAGTCCATGTGACAGTACACCCCTTTGCACTCATGGCAACAGCAGCAGTGATAAAGTCCATGTGACAGTACACCCCTTTGCACTCATGGCAACAGCAGCAGTGATAAAGTCCATGTGACAGTACACCCCTTTGCACTCATGGCAACAGCAGCAGTGATAAAGTCCATGTGACAGTACACCCCTTTGCACTCATGGCAACAGCAGCAGTGATAAAGTCCATGTGACAGTACACCCCTTTGCACTCATGGCAACAGCAGCAGTGATAAAGTCCATGTGACAGTACACCCCTTTGCACTCATGGCAACAGCAGCAGTGATAAAGTCCATGTGACAGTACACCCCTTTGCACTCATGGCAACAGCAGCAGTGATAAAGTCCATGTGACAGTACACCCCTTTGCACTCATGGCAACAGCAGCAGTGATAAAGTCCATGTGACAGTACACCCCTTTGCACTCATGGCAACAGCAGCAGTGATAAAGTCCATGTGACAGTACACCCCTTTGCACTCATGGCAACAGCAGCAGTGATAAAGTCCATGTGACAGTACACCCCTTTGCACTCATGGCAACAGCAGCAGTGATAAAGTCCATGTGACAGTACACCCCTTTGCACTCATGGCAACAGCAGCAGTGATAAAGTCCATGTGACAGTACACCCCTTTGCACTCATGGCAACAGCAGTAGGCAATTCATTCCTAAGACCAATTCAAAGAGGGCTTAGTGCCAGCGTCAGATGATACAACTAATGATGAAATTACATATTTTCTCCCTCAGGTAACCTGCGTTTTATGGGATACTCAACATGGCTACTGTTCTCCAGTCTACTTGCAGCTAGTGAGACATAAACATTCTGTGAGTGTTAGTGGTTTTTCCTGTTGCTGCACTGTAGGCCTATACCCAGTCATTTGAACGGTAAGTAAATGATTTACAATTGTGTGTGTGTGTGTGTGTGTGTGTGTGTGTGTGGGTGTGTGTGTGTGTGTGTGTGTGTGTGTGTGTGTGTGAGAGAGAGAGAGAGAGAGAGAGAGAGAGAGAGAGAGAGAGAGAGAGAGAGAGAGCTTGATAGAGAAAGAGATGGATGGCGTGGTCCTGTTATTTTTATAGTCAATGATTCGGTCACACAATCTAGACCTATTTAATCTATGTGTTGGTACTGGCGCAGGAGCAGGTTCCTCCATCTTTTGCTTCCTCACAAGGGGCAGCCGTTTTCGCCTCCATCATGACATGTCGCCAAGCTGTCCTCCTGGTTGGTCAGTCACTCTTTATTCCTCATATGTCATCATACTCTTATTAGTACTGTGGCTTCATCTGCTACAACATAAACAAGTGTATCTTATCGTAAAGGCCCAGTGCAGAAGAAAATAGATTTTCCTGTGTATAAGTTTATATATATTTCCACACTATGAGGTTTATTAATACTGTGAAATGGCGAAAATTATTATAATTCCCGTTTAGAGTAAGAACTGTTTGGAAAGACCACCTGAAATTTCAGCCTGTTAAGGTTAGGCTTATATTTAAAATCAGTTTTTATAAATTTGTGTCTGTGCCTCCAGAACAAGATTCACGATGAAAAACGCTAACCGGCTGTTTTTAAGTCTGTTTTCTTCCGTTTGATGCCTAATGAACACAACCTTGGTATCGTCTCTATTTGCAGGGTCAGTGGTGTTTACCATCACCAATACCACCACCACCACCATCACCACCACCATCACCACCATCATCACCATCACCATCATCACCATCACCACCATCATCACCATCACCAATACCAAAACCACCACCATCACCACCACCATCACCATCACCACCATCATCACCATCACCACCATCACCATCATCACCATCACCACCATCACCATCACCACCATCATCACTGCCACCACCACCACCATCTTCACCATCACCACCATCACCATCACCACCATCACCACCATCACCAATACCACCACCATCACCACCATCACCAATACCACCACCATCACCACCATCACCAATACCACTACCATCACCACCATCACCAATACCACCACCATCACCACCACCACCACCATCACCACCACCATCACCACCATCACCAATACCACCACCATCACCACCACCACCATCACCACCATCACCAATACCACCACCATCACCACCACCACCACCATCACCACCATCACCACTATCATCACCATCACCACCATCATCACCATCACCACCATCACCATCACCCCCATCATCACTGCCACCACCACCACCATCACCACCACCACCATCATCACCATCACCACCACCACCATCACCACCACCACCATCATCACCATCACCACCACCATCACCATCACCACCACCATCACCATCATCACCATCACGCCATCACCACCATCACCATCACCACCATCACCACCATCATCACCATCCCCATCATCACCATCACCACCACCATCACCATCATCACCATCACGCCATCACCACCATCACCACTCTCACCATCACCACCATCACCACCATCACCAATACCACCACCATCACCACCACCACCACCATCACCACCATCACCAATACGACCACCATCACCACCATCACCAATACCACCACCATCACCACCATCACCACCACCACCATCACCACCATCACCAATACCACCACCATCACCACCACCATCACCATCACCACCATCACCATCACCACCATCATCACCATCACCATCACCACCACCACCACCATCATCACCATCACCACCACCACCATCACTGCCACCACCACCACCACCACCACCATCATCACCATCACCACCACCACCATCACCACCACCATCATCACCATCACCACCACCATCACCATCATCACCATCACGCCATCACCACCATCACCATCACCATCACCACCATCATCACCATCACCATCATCACCATCACCACCACCATCACCATCATCACCATCACGCCATCACCACCATCACCACCATCACCACCATCACCATCACCACCGCCATCACCAAAACTATCACCACCATCACCACCATCATCAACATCATCACCACCATCATCACCATCACCACTATCACCATCCCCACCACCACCATCATCAACACCACCATCACCACTATCACCATCACCACCACCACCATCATCAACACCATCACCAAAGCTATCACCACCATCCCCATCACCACCACCACCATCATCAACACCATCACCACCACCACCACCACCATCACCATCATCACCATCACCATCATCACCCAGATCACCATCGTAATCACTATCACCATCACCACCACCACCACCATCATCAACACCATCACCAAAGCTATCACAACCATCACCACCACCACCATCACCATCTCCATCACCACCATCACCACTATCACCACCACTACCGTCATCAACACCATCACCACCATCATCATTACCACCACCATCACCCCACCACCATCATCAACACTGTTACCATACCACCACCATCACTATCATCACCATCACCATCACCACACCCATCAACCGTATCATCATCACCACCATTTTCACCACCACCTAGATAATCAACCCTCCAATGTTTACCCACTACAGCTCTATGCTTCACGAATTCTAACCTACACAGCAAACATCCATTCTTATGCATGTATTTTCAATCTCCTGTTCAGAGTTAGTGGGTACATTAACACTAGCCTACAGTATATGATGTTATTAAACTTGCATATGCATACTAATTCATAACTCATATATACATACTTTATAAAACCAATGTACACACTTGGAAACATTTGTAAAACACTGCACCCTCAACACCCTCACAAATTAAAATGCTGAAATGTTTTACTCAACCATCTCAGCACCCCTCCCTGCCCTTTTCCTCTCCTCCCTCTCCTCCCTCTCCTCCCCCTCTTCCAAACCGTCATGTGTCTGATGTGGATCCTACTCCAGTTCGTGGTGCTGGCCCTGTACTGGGACATACCACCTGTCAGCTCCGGGGAGGAGGGTATGGCTGTGGGAGAGATCAAGAGAGACCTAGAGACGTACGGGGCGATCAGATAGAGATCTTTCCAAGAAGGTGTGCTGTTAGTTTCTCATCATCTTGTCTGTTGAGTAGGAAGAGATGTCACTGTCTATTAGTGCATGTTAGGTGTCTCCTGTATCGATTCTGTCTCAAGTATCTGTTATGTGCCAGCTTGTATGTGTGTGTGCGAGGCTGTGTGTGTGTGTGCGTGTGTGCGTGTGCGCGCGCGCGTGCGGGTGTGCGTGCGCGCACGTGCGTGTGTGTGTGTGTGTGTGTGTGCGTGCGTGTGTGTGTGCGCGTGTGTGTGTGTGTCACACTCTTCAACCAGACAGCGCTGGAGGTGAGAGCAGCTGCAAAACTGTAGGACTACATCGTTTTTTTATTATCATAAGACAATTATACAATTTTGACTTTGCAGCTTGATCATAGAGTGGGTGCTGAGAGCCCTTTCCCATCAAGGGTGCGTTTGGAAATTCACTCTGGCTAGCTAAATTCACTCTGGAGATCTTTGTGGGCTATACTCGGCCTTGTCTCAGGGTAGTAGGTTGGTGGTTGAAGATATCCCTCTAGTGGTGTCGGGGGCTGTGTTTTGACAAAGTGGTTGGGGTTATATCCTGCCTGTTTGGCTCTGTCCGGGGTTATCGTCAGACAGGGCCACAGTGTCTCCCGACCCCTCATTTCTCAGCCTCCAGTATTTATCCTGCAATAGTTTATGTGTTAGGGGAGTATTTCTCCTGTCTTATCCGGTGTCCTGTGTGAATTTAAGTATGCTCCCTCTAATTCTCTCATTCTCTCTTTCTCTCTCTCTCTCTCTCTCTCGCTCTCTCTCTCTCTCTCTCTCTCTCTCTCTCTCTCTCTCTCGCTCTCTCTCTCTCTCTCTCTCTCGGAGGACCTGAGCCCTAGGACCATGCCTCAGAACTACCTGGCCTGATGACTCCTTGCTGTCTCCAGTCCACCTGCTCATGCTGTTGCTCCAGTTTTAACTGTTCTGCCTGCACCTACGGAACCCTGACCTGTTCACCTGACGTGGTACCTTGTCCCGGACCTGCTGTTTTGGACTCTCTCTACCGCACCTGCTGTCGAACTCTGAATGTTCGGCTATGAAAAGCCAACTGACATTTACTCATTATGTGCTGACCTGTTGCACCCTCTACAACCACTGTGATTATTATTATCTGACCCTGCTGGTCATTTATGAACGTTTGAACATCTTGGCCATGTTCTGTTATAATCTCCACCCGGCACAGCCAGAAGAGGACTGGCCACCCCTCAGAGCCTGGTTCCTCTCTAGGTTTCTAATCTCCACCCGGCACAGCCAGAAGAGGACTGGCTACCCCACATAGCCTGGTTCCTCTCTAGGTTTCTAATCTCCACCCGGCACAGCCAGAAGAGGACTGGCTACCCCACATAGCCTGGTTCCTCTCTAGGTTTCTAATCTCCACCCGGCACAGCCAGAAGAGGACTGGCTACCCCACATAGCCTGGTTCCTCTCTAGGTTTCTAATCTCCACCCGGCACAGCCAGAAGAGGACTGGCTACCCCTCATACCCTGGTTCCTCTCTAGGTTTCTTCCTAGGTTCCGGCCTTTCTAGGGAGTTTTTCCTAGCCACCGTGCTTCTCCATCTGCATTGCTTGCTGTTTGGGGTTTTAGGCTGGGTTTCTGTACAGCACTTTGTGACATCGGCTGATGTAAAAAGGGATTTATAAATACATTTCATTGATTGATTGATACTCCAGTAAACATCAGCCAAAAAGCGTAATCAAATTGTTGCCAGTAACACAGTTACAGTCATTTACCCCTTAAACAACATGAAACATGCATAACCAGCTCTGCTATAATGGTCAGAGTGAGGTATTCTTTCATTTGTGTCTTAAAGTAGGTTGCAAGCTAGCCAACGTTAGCCAGTTAGCTTGGGTACTTGACTGGGGTCAGAAGGCTTGGATCAACCCTACTCCTCCGCTCTGAATTTACGATTTACTAACAGACAGTCTGACAACTCTCTGAATTTATGAACGACCCAGAGTGCACTCTGACACTCCACAGCGAATTTACAAACGCAGCCAAAGAAGTAAAGAAATTGTGATGTAATTTCCCTGTCTTCCCCTCCCTCTCTAGACCATGGTGACTGACCCAGCACTTCAGCGAGCTGGCCAACAGCCTGATGTACAGCCTGTGTGGCGTTGAGGTGATCCTGGGCTTCTTCTTGGTGCGTTGGTTCAGCTGCCAGGTGGAGGATCGCATGGTGCCGGCTGTCTGCAGTGTAACCTGCATCTGGTGCCTCATCTTCCTGGCCAACCCCCAGGGTGAGTGGGTGAGAGTAGGGTGAAGATACCCCTCGACTTTACCCCACTAATGGGTAATGTTAGGGTTGGGGGAGGGGGAAGATCTGTACCTAGGGGAAATTTCACCTCAGAGTAAGTGGCTGAGAGAGCCTGCATGTACCACCACCACCCACTGTGTGTTGCATGTCATTCCATACCCAGGTTTGATGTGAGACTCTAAAGTCACAGCAGAGAAAACACAAGGTGTTTGACTTACACGGCCACCGTTTGACTCATGACATGGCAGTTTGACTCCGTATCACTCCTGTTACGTAAGCAGATGTGATCATTGCATGTATTGGATCATTGAGCTGGATAAAATCATGATTTATGGTTAAGACCTGTTATTTCCTTGAAGGAATACAAAGATTGATATTAAAGATTTATTTAAAAAATCATGAATGAAATGTTTTAGCTTTTGCTTTTGTTTTATTAAAGGTCCAGTACAGCTGTTTTTATATCAATTTCAAATCATTTCTGGATAACAATTAAGTACATTACTGTCATTGTTTTCAATTAAAATTGTCAAAAATAAACAAAAATAGCTACTTAGCAAAAAGCAATTTCTCTAACAAGAATTTTGCTAGGACTTCCTGCTAAAGGTCTGAGCGGGGAGGGGGAAACTGAAAACTAGCTGTTATTAGCAGAGAGGTTTGGAATTCACTTTCTTATTGGTCTATTAACTCATTTACCGCCTGGTGATGTCATCAAAATTCCATCCCATCAAAACAGACTGAAATTTCAGGTGGTCTTTTCAAATAGTTCTTACACTAAAAGAGCATTATCATAATTTTCACATCTTCACAGGATTATTCCAACCTCATAGTGTGGAAATACATCTATAAAATCACGTTTTTGTCTCCACTTCTGAAAACGTGCCAACAATGCATTTGTGTGAAGGCTTAGTCAATCTCAGTGAATCAAGCCATTTGACTAACCCCCCTAGGCAATGAGGCAATGAGGTTCTGACTCATGGCAATGCTGAGATTGATTAGGGGAATGATCATTAACTAGAGGAGGCCACGATGCTCTCAAATCACTAAATGGTCATTTGTTTTACAGGAAATAGAGGTCATTAATCACTACAATGAATGGGATTGTGCATGTGTGTGTGTGTGTGTTTGTGTGTTTGTGTGTGTGTGTGTGTGTGTGTGTGTGTGTGTGTGTGTGTGTGTACGTGCGTGCGTGTGTGTGTGTGCGTGTGTACGTGCGTGCGTGCGTGTGTGTACACACGTGCGTGCGTGTGTGTATATGTACAGTACATGTGTGTGTGTGTGTGTGTTCCTGGTAGTGTCTAAGGTTCAGTCAAGACGTGAGGGGATCTGTTGGGGGGCTGGCGACTATCCCGGGGCCTCTCTGGGCAGGAGGGCTGACTGGTAACATATCTGATACTTGGAACGATGCTGGCTCTTCTCCTTATACGTCACAGTAAGTAGTCAGTGTACGGTGTGCACTGCTGAACTCTACCCTGCTGTCAACCTGAAAGACAGCTGAAGCCCTAAAAAAAAGGTTAAAGGTGAGATGATATGACACAAATATCTCCCATCTTCTATGAGAAGGTCAATGAATGCACATCACAATGAACGTGTGGTGTGTGTCTAAACTGCGAAAAGCAGAAGAGATCCAACCAATTACTTATATGTATCCAACACACTTTTACACTCTGTGGGGTTCATTCTACTATACCAACATTCAACTTTGCACCTTTTAGCGAACCTGTTTGATATATAGTTGTTATTTGTGTTTCTGTAGTGTAGAGTCTGTCTATATTTACCAAAGGATGTAGACATGAATATATAACGGTCTATTATGGCTGTACACAAGGGGGCGCCGTCACGCTCTGTGTGGAAATTCAGAGTAATGTAATTGATGTTAAATAAATCAAGTTTTCAAACAGTTATTTACAGTGCACATGTTAATGGAGAACATTTGTATTTCTTCCCTTTCCTAGAATAGATAGTGTTGTGCTTGGAGGAACTAACTTTCCCCTCTCATTTAGCCCTCTCAGATCAGCGCTAGATGTTCAACGTAGCCAAGGCGTTTCCCAAACTAAGTAACAGAAAAAAATATTTTGTGTTGCTTATGTAGAGAGGAAGTGCATATTTCTATCCTTATTTTGGATATTTGAACTTGAACATTTGAAAACATTTACAATGGACAATAAACAAAGTTTCACATATACTGTGAGATTTACTCCATAACGTTTAGTAATCAAAACGAAAAAACAAGCATCATCAATTAGTGTTGCGATTGCAGTGACATTCTTTTTAGCGTTGATGTAAAGTACTTAAGTAAAAAATACTTTAAAGTACTATTTAAGTAGTTTTTTTTAGGTATCTGTACTTTACTTTACTATTTATATTTGTGACTAATTTTACTTTTACTTCACTACTTTCCTAAAGAAAATAATGTACTTTTTACTCCATACATTTTCCCCTGACATCCAAAAATACGTTTTCAATGCATAGCAGGACAGGAAAGTGGTCAAATTCCCTCACTTATCAAGAGATCCCTGGTCATCCTTACTGCCTCTGACCTGGAGGACTCTCTAAACACAAATGCTTCGTTTGTAAATGATGTCTGCGTATTGCAGTGTGCCCCTGGCTAAAAATCATTGTTGTGCCATCTGATTTTGTTCTTATAAGCAATTTGAAATTATTTATACTTTTAATTTGACTTTTGATGCTTAGGTATATTTATGGAATTAGATTTAATTTTGATACTTAAGTATATTTAAAACCAAATTTATTTAACCAGGGAAGTCAGTTAAGAACAAATTCTTATTTTCAATGATGGCCTAGGAACAGTGGGTTAACTGCCTTGTTGAGGGGCAGAATCACAGATTTTTACCTTGTCAGCTCAGGGATTTGAACTTGCAACCTTTTGGTTACTAGTCCAAAGGCTACCCTGCCACCAAAAAATACTTTTAGACTTTTTCTCAAGTAATATTTTTCTGGGTGACTTTCCCTTTTACTTAATTAAGTCATTTTCTATTAATGTATCTTTACTTTTACTCAAGTATGACAATTGGGTACTTTCCCAATCACTGCTTTTTAGCCCTATTAATCCTCGACTGTCCGAAATGCACCACTAGGGGGCACTGTGTGCCCTGCAGAAAAGCGAAATGCTTGGAGTGTTAAGGATCCGTAGCTAAATCTGCTTCACACAGACAGGTTGTAGGCTATAATCCTGTGATCAGATTTATGAAATCGTGTTCAGGTTGTATCCAACTAGACTCTATAACTGTCAATAAGTCACGACTAATCACAATGACAAAAATGGGAAAGTCCATGTCCTTGTATCTTACATACACCCTGATGGAAAGTTAGGTGGGTCATGAAATATTAAAGGCCTACATGTAACAGCCATTAGACTGAAAGTTCTTTGTTTTTACAGCAGATGAAGTGTCTATATGTTGAGGTGAATCTTCTAGACCAGGGGTGTCGAACTCATTTTGATTAAAAACTCAGCAAAAAGAAAAACATTCTCTCACTGCCAACTGCGTTTATATTTAGCAAACTTAACATGTGTAAATATTCTTATGAACATAACAAGATTCAACAACTGAGACATAAACTGAACAAGTTCCATAGACATGTAACTAGCAGAAATGGAATAATGTGTCCCTGAACAAAGGGGGGGGGGGGGGGGGGGGGGTCAAAATCATAAGTAACAGTCAGTATCTGGTGTGGAAACCAGCTGCATTACGTACTGCAGTGCATCTCCTCCTCATGGACTGCACCAGATTTGCCAGTTCTTGCTGTCAGATGTTACCCCACTCTTCCACCAAGGCACCTGCAAGTTCCAGGACATTTCTGGGGGGAATGGCCCTAGCCCTCACCCTCCGATCCAACAGGTCCCAGACGTGCTCAATGGGATTGAGATCCATGCTCTTCGTTGGCCATGGCAGAACACTGACATTCCTGCCTTGCAGGAAATCACGCACAGAAAAAGCAGTATGGCTGGTGGCATTGTCATGCCGGAGGGTCAGGTCAGGATGAGCCTGAGGGAAGGGTACCACATGAGGGAGGAGGATGTCTTCCCTGTAACGCACAGCGTTGAGTTTGCCTGCAATGACAACAAGCTCAGTCCGATGATGCTGTGACACACCGCCCTAGACCATGATGGACCCTCCACCTCCAAATCGATCCTGCTCCAGCATACGGGCCTTGGTGTAAGGCTCATTCCTTCAACGATAAATGTGAATCTGACTATCACCCTTGGTGAGACAAAACCGTGACTCGTCAGTGAAGAGCACTCTTTGCCAGTCCTGTCTGGTCCAGCGATGGTGAGTTTGTGCCCAAAGGCGACATTGTGGCCGGTGATGTCTGGAGAGGACCTGCCTTAAAACAGGTACAAGCCCTCAGTCCAGCCCCTCTCACCCTATTGTGGACAGTCTGAGCACTGATGGAGGGATTGTGCGTTCCTGGTGTAACTCAGGCAGTTGCTGTTGCAATCTTTTACCTGTCCCGCAGGTGTGATGTTCGAATGTACCGATCCTGTGCAGGTGTTGTTACACGTAGTCTGCCACTGTGAGGACGATCAGCTGTCGTGCCTTAGACATGCTGCAAGGAGGCATGAGGACTGCAGATGTGGCCAGGGCAATAAATTGCAATGTCCGTACTGTGAGACGCCTAAGACAGCACTACAGGGATTTTTCTTAGGCGTCTCACAGTACGGACATTGTAATTTATTGCCCTGGCCACATCTGCAGTCCTCATGCCTCCTTGCAGCATGCCTATTGCACTTTCATGCAGATGAGCAGGGCCCCTGGGCATCTTTCCTTTGGTGTTTTTCAGAGTCAGTAGAAAGACCTCTTTAGTGTCCTAAGTTTTCATAACTGTGACCTTAATTGCCTACCGTCTGTAAGCTGTTAGTGTCTTAACGACCGTTCCACAGGTGGATGTTCATTAATTGTTCATGGTTCATTGAATAAGCATGGGAAACAGTGTTTAAACTCTTTACAATGAGTATCTGTGAAGTTATTTGGATTTGTACAAATTATCTTTGAAAGACAGGGTCCTGAAAAAGGGACGTTCCTTTTTTAGCTGAGTTTATTTCCTTGGCATCAAAATATGCCAAAAAAAGTCCTCTATCCATCGTTTTGGGAATTTCCGATGCTCCCTGGTTGTCTAGTGATTATTAACGAGTTGGACAGTGAAGAAACTGTGCAAATATAAGCCCCTTATCATTTCTACACAGTTTTGATTTGGGTTAAGTAATATAAAAATATATATATTTGTATATATGTTTTCCTCAAACAACCCGCGGGCCGTATCCGGTCCCTGGGCCGTATGTTTGACACCCCTGTTCTAGACACTAGAAGGCTAGTTAGGACAGTATGACATAATCGCTGAGTATATTGCAGTAATGCAGGTTTCACGGCATAGACATACTCTAATATCAAAGTAAATTAAGGAGACTACACTCTTAGAAAACAAGGTGCTATCTAGAACCTCAAAGGGTTATTGTGCTATCCCAATAGGATAACCCTTTGAAGAACCTTTTTTTGTTCCAGGTAGAACCCTTTTGGGTTCCATGTAAAACTCTTTCCACAGAGGGTTCCACCTGCAACCAAAAAGGGTTCTCCTATGGGGACAGCCTAAGTACCCTTTTTCTAAGAGTGTACCATGTAACTACTGTTTAACAACGGAGTAAGTACATGAATGAAGTACTTGCCATTTTAATAATGATTGTGATATGTGGTTGTTTTGCCTACCTTAGTTAAATTAACTGATTGTAAGTTATTACGTATAGGGCTCAATCAGGACTGGTAAGTAAGCATTTCACGGTAAAGTCTACTACACCTGTTGTATTCGGCGCATGTGACAATTTTTTTTGATTTGCGTGTCTGCTAATTTACCAAAATGTAATTGTAGCCTACTGCCTAGTTTACCGTAATTGCACAATTTATTCCCCATAGTGATTAAGGAATACTACTCAAATACAAAGTGTTTTCCCAATCTCTAAACACTGATTTAGAGTCATGTCATGTTGGAGTGTCTAGACCGAGCATGTCAGGAATATTCTTCCTATAACGAATCTGCTCTGAGGTAAATTAACTTTTCGGCAACATGACAAAGATAAAGGTAAGTGAGCTGCAAGACTAACAGCACATCATTTGAAGGCAGGAGAATAAGAGCATAGCCTATCATTTGAAGGCAGGAGAATAAGAGCATAGCCTATCATTTGAAGGCAGGAGAATAACAGTATAGCCTATCATTTGACGGCAGCCGATATATTACAATTATCTTTCTGAAAAAATAGACTGGTAGACTACAGGACCCTTCCCTGATTGTATTATTTGTCTTGGAAGATGATTGTTAATGGGCCGTGGATGATTGATGAGCGAGTCAGAAGAGAAATATGAAAGAGACCAAAACAGACCACGGATATTTTCTCATTCCATAACTAATTTTAGTCTTGGATATTGTCATGTCCACCCCCGCTCCCCATCTCCCACGTTCGACGTCGTCGGCCTATTAACCACGGGTCCTGGCAACCCATCATGGCGCACACCTGGCAACCTTCATTATGAACACCTGCTCCTCATTATGCACACCTGGACCTCATCACCTCCCTGATTACTTCCCCTTTATATAACACTCCGTTGTTATCACACACCAGGCAATATTGTTTATGGTTCCACGTTTAGATACGTGTCTTGTTTTGGATCGGCAATGTTCTTCGTCATTTAGCTCACTAACTGCACTTGCTTCCTGGCAAGTACTCCATTCATGTACACATATATATATATACATATATTAAGAATACATTGTCATGAATGAATGACATTTTGTTGGGTTCGGTTTGTTTTATTACATGCATTGAAATAGATATCAGTACTAGCAGTTATATACAGTCGCTGGTGGTCCAGGCACCTTGGTCTTGATTTTTACATGATTTGCAGATGTTTGTTCTTGACCAGCACGAGCCCTCTCAGTCGAATCGAATCAACTAATCATCCGGCCCTTGTTTAGTTGTCGGATGTGTCAGTCAGCAGTACTGGGTTGGAACGAAAGCCTGCACATCCTGTGCATCCCTAGGTTGGAGGTCCAGGATTGAATATCACTATAGCTTATAAGGATCTTAGAAGGATCCTTCTAGATACCTTGTAAAGATCTGGTCAGACAGCCTCCATATTGTAACTGTATCAATTGTTGGGTCTGTGGGAGAGATTATGTGGCTGGTTGCACTAGGAGACCAATGATCAGCCAGGATGATCCATTTAACATCTTTGAAATGTCTGGATGGTTACTCTATTCCTTGATATGCCTTGTTTTATATGCAGCGTAGCCTAGTGGTTAGAGCATTGGACTAGTAACCGGAAGGTTGCGAGTTCAAACCCCCGAGCTGACAAGGTACAAATCTGTCGTTCTGCCCCTGAACAGGCAGTTAACCCACTGTTCCCAGGCCGTCATTGAAAATAAGAATGTGTTCTTAACTGACTTGCCTGGTTAAATAAAGGTAAAATTTAAAAAAAAATATATACAGGAACCTATCCACTGAGTGTACAAAACATTAGGAACACTTTCCTAATATTGAGTTACAACCCCTGTTTGCCCTCAGAAAAGCCTCAATTCGACGGGGCATGGCCTCTACAAGGTGTTGAAAGCGTTCTACAGGGATGCTGGTCCATGTTGACTCCAATGCTTCCCACAGTGGTGTCAAGTTGGCTGGATGTCCTTTGGGTGCTGGACCATTGTTGATACTTGCGGGAAAAACCCATCAGAGTTTAAGTTCTTGACACTGAAACCAGTGCCCCTGGCACCTACCACCATACCTCGTTCAAAGCCACTTAAATCTTTTGTCTTGCCCATTCACCCTCCGAATTGCAAAAATACACAATTCTCAATTGTCTCAAGGAATTCATACAGTAGCTTTCAGCTGGATTCACCTGGTCAGTCTGTCATGGAAATGTTTGTTTTGTCCACTCAGTGCATATTTAGTGCTACAAAGGTGGCAAAGGGCGCAGCTGAATGAATACATCTGTATGGACATCCTCTTGTCTATTGGCCAGACAGTATAAGCTACAGTTAGTTCTATTACAATGTGAAAAGCCCATGTGAAAATATTGTGAGAGAGGAAGAGAGAGGCAACGGTTCACGGCTCACTATCAACGAATACAAAACCACGTTAATATTTGCCCTGACAAGCCACTTGAGTTTTAAATGTGTCAGCCAAATGAATTTAACATCAAATACAGAGAGGAGAGCAGGCAGGAAAGCCAAACGATTGGATTTATTCTCTGTGACGTCAGTGAACAGGGGTTTAGATGTCGGCCACAGATATTTAGCGACTAGCGAGTCCGCTGCTGGATTCATTAGCTGTAGCCACGGCTTCTATCAGGTGTTTTTGTGTGTGTGTGTGTGTGTGTGTGTGACTCTATATTCAGAGGAACAACCTCAGATATACTGAATCAACGGCCTCCACCCAGTCCCCGGGTCGGCTCTCCACCCCATGCACTCATATCTGAATACCCTCTGTGTTGGGTTGGAGGCACGGTTCATTGATACTGCCACTTGTAGTATATTGCCAATTGACATCTATCCAGACTCTTTAGTCAGCCAATTAGTAGGTCTACCTATTGAGAATTGGATTGAATTGAGCATCTGTGTCATGTGTCGCTCTTTGAGATGAAACACAGAGATTGAATGTTATTTTCAGGAACAACTCCTGGCCCTAGATATATGTGATATAGGGAAAAAGCATTTTTTTAAATGACCTTTGTTAGTGCCTCATTCCAAAAGCCATGCAGCTAATCCTGGATGCAGCACCTCAACCCACACACTGCTCAGCAATGTTGAGATATCTAAAACAACTTTTCTTCTGTCATCCATTACGACATTGACTGGCTGCAAAAGACAGTTTCAACCATGAAAACAAAGCCAAAACAAAAGCGCCACAAATCGATAACCTCTTACCCCGGACATCTGAAAAAATCTATCAAGCCTAAATATCCAAAGCGGCATCCTCATATTGCATTTTATTGATTCCTATTGAGAAATTAGCTACCCTAAAAATGTTCTGTGGATATTACAGTAAGTGCACGGTCATGGTGGGTTTTTGTTGCTACGGTCACGCTCTGTCTGTAGCGCTATCCACGGGAGACCATTGTTCTCATTAACAGGATATTATAAAATGATGAGCACTTAATAGGAGGTCACCAAGGGATCAATGTTAAACCCTCTCTCATTTATAATCCTCAGCACTGCAATGCAGCACCGGGCTTTAAACATGGTTCTGTTGATCTATTCCCAGTTATACTCTGTTGGATAAATAAATGAAATTATACTGTGTGGTGCTGTGTAGGGAGATAGCTAGTACAGTAATATATTCAAAGACCGAACACACAGGCATACAACAGACACAGGGATACACACACACACTGATCCCATACAAATTCATGCAACACACACATGTACGGTACCTGGTGAAAGTCGACACACCCTCCTTGCACAGTCCACCTTTAGCTTCCTTAAAATGAAATCTAAAAAGGGATTGGATTCAATTTTTTTCCTACATATCTACACAACTTACTCCAAATGTTCAAAGTAAAAGAAAATTATACAATGTTTTCCAAATTAATAAAAAATACTAAAACAAAGATGTCTTAACTGCCTATGTCTTCCCAGCCCAGAGTTAATACTTAGTGAAAGCAACTTTGGCAGCCATTACAGCTGTGAATCATTTTGAATCCAATTCTACAAACTTACCCAGAACATGACGCTGCCACGCCAATACTTTAAAATAAAGAGTGTTTCTCTCTGTGCTGTACTGTATTGGATGTGACCCAAGCCTGTAGTTTTAAATTAAATAAAGAGTGTTTCTCTCTGTGCTGTACTGTATTGGATGTGACCCAAGCCTGTAGTTTTTAATTAAATAAAGAGTGTTTCTCTCTGTGCTGTACTGTATTGGATGTGACCCAAGCCTGTAGTTTTTAATTAAATAAAGAGTGTTTCTCTCTGTGCTGTACTGTATTGGATGTGACCCAAGCCTGTAGTTTTTAATTAAATAAAGATTGTTTCTCTCTGTGCTGTACTGTATTGGATGTGACCCAAGCCTGTAGTTTTTAATTAAATAAAGAGTGTTTCTCTCTGTGCTGTACTGTATTGGATGTGACCCAAGCCTGTAGTTTTTAATTAAATAAAGAGTGTTTCTCTCTGTGCTGTACTGTATTGGATGTGACCCAAGCCTGTAGTTTTTAATTAAATAAAGAGTGTTTCTCTCTGTGCTGTACTGTATTGGATGTGACCCAAGCCTGTAGTTTTTAATTTAGGCCAAAAAGTCCATGTATTTGCCATGTTGCATTGCAGTACTACTTGTTGAGTGGATTGTTTAACACAGACCTCCTTCTTTTCTCTTTGTCATTCAGGCCTTTAATGTGGAGTGAATGCAATGTTGTTGATTGTCTGTATTTTCAAGTCTTGTGGTGGCAGCATCATGTTATGGGTATGCTTGTACACTCTGGAATGATCAGAAATCATTAATACAGTGCATTCAGAAAGTATTCAGACTCATGAACTTTTTCCACATTTTGTTGCATTACAGCCTTATTCTAAAATAGATTAAATGCATAAACAATTATCATCAATCTACACACTATACCCCATAATGACAAAAATAGGATTTTTAGATATTTAGAAAATGTATTTAAAAAAAAAAAAGTATTCAGACCCTTTACTCAGTACTTTGTTGAAGCACCTTTGGGAGCCATTACAGCCTCGAGTCTTCTTCGGTATGACACTACAAGCTTGACGATACAAGCTCGGCACAACTGTATTTGGGGAGTTTCTCCTATTCTCTGCAGATCCTCTTAAACTCAGTCATTTTGGATGGGGACTGTTACTGCACAGCTATTTTCTGGTCTCTCCAGAGATGTTCGGTCAGGTTCAAGTCTGGGCTCTGGCTGGGCCCCAGTCTGAGGTCCTGAACGCTCTGGAGCAGGTTTTCAGTAAGTATCTCTTTGTACTTTACTCCATTTATCTTTCCCTCAATCCTGACTAGTCTCCCTGCCGCTGAAAACATCCCCACAGCATGATGCTGCCACCACCATGCTTCACCATGGGGATGGTGCCAAGTTTCCTCCAGACGTGAAGGTTGTTCAGGCCAAAAGAGTTCAATCTTGGTTTCATCAGACCAGAGAATCTTGTTTCTCATGGTCTGAGAGTCCAAGCGGGCTGTCGTGCCTTTTACTGAGGAGTGGCTTCTGTCTGGCCACTCTACAATAAAGGCCTGACTGGTGGAGTGCTGCAGAGATGGTTGTCATTCTGAATGGTTCTCCCATCTCCACAGAGGAACTCTGGAGCTGTCAGAGTGACCATCGGGTTCTTGGTCACCTCCCAGACGAAGGCCCTTCTCCCCCAGTTGCTCAGTTTGGCCGGGAGGCCAGCTCTAGGAAGAATCTTGTTGGTTCCAAACGTCTTCCTTTTAAGAATAATGGAGGCCACTGTGTTCTTGGCAACCTTCAATGCTGCAGTCATTTTTTGGTACCCTTCCCCAGATCTGTGTCTCGACACAATCCTGTCTCGGAGCTCTACGGACAATTCCTTCGACCTCATGGTGTGGTTTTTGCTCTGACATGCACTGTGAGCTGTGGGACCTTATATAGACAGGTGAGTGCCAATCCAAATCAGGTCCAATCAATTGCATTTACCAGAGGTGGACTCCAATCCAATTGTACAATCTAAATGACCTCGACTAATCTGCACCCCCACACACTGACTTGGTACCGGTACCGCCTGTATTTTTTATAACATTTTTTACTTTAGTTTATTTAGTAAATATTTTCTTAACTATATTTTGTGAACTGTATTGTTGTTTAAGGGCTTGTATGTAAGCATTTCACGGTAATACATGTTGTATTTGGCGCATGTGACAAATAAAATTGGATTTGATTTGTAGAAACTTGTCAAAAAGTATTAATGGAAACAGGGTGCACCTGAGCTCAATTTTGAGTCTCATAGCAAAGCGTCTGAATACTTATGTAAATAAGGTATTTGTGTTTGATATTTTTAATAAATTAGCAAAAATGTCTAAAAATGTTTTTTGCTTTGTCATTATGTGGCGTTGTGTGTATATTTATGAGGAAAAATAAGGCGGTAACGTAACAAAATGTGGGGGAAAAAATACTAAGGAATCATTGTGTAAGACAAATCAGAAAGGCTAAATCTGATTATTATGTAACTGCTCTTTTGGATTGTAATGGGAACCCAGCTAAATTCTGAAAAACTGTCTAATCTCTTAAGGGTTTTACTTCTTCCTCTCTGCCACAACAAATTAATTCAGACACTGGCCTCTTTACGGAAAAAAATGCCTTCATTGATGCATTTTATCACCATTTTATTTCAGCGGGCTATCTCTTTGAAATAACTTCTAAGCCTATTCACAGTGATTTTGGGCTGGATGCTGATAGGGGAAACTTGCTGAATGATCAGAGAGATAATAGTTAAAGCTTTTCTTTTAGGTTATTTACAGAAACATAAGTCCTGGATGCTTTGCTAGCAATAGACAAAAATAAATCCACAGGGACCGACCAATTGGATCCTGGTCTGCTTAAGTGTGCAGCTCCCAGCATTGTTGGCTGAATAACCCAAATGTTTTATTTAACATTGTTATCCGGAAATATTCCAAAAGTATGGAAATCAGTTCTGGTGCGGTCACTCTATAAGGGCGGGTATAGTAGTGGTCGTAATAATTATCGCTCCATTTCAAGGCTTCCTTGTCTAGCTAAGATTCTAGAATCCTTGGTAAACGTACAACTTTTCTCTTTGGTATCTGAGAAATGTATTTAGAATGTAAACCAATCAGGGTTTAGATCTGAGAATAACTTTATTAAAGCAACCACTTTAGATGTTAATGATCTTGTCAATGTTTTAGACACTACAATGAAATGTGCTGCTTTGTTTGTGGACCTGTCAAAGCTTTTGATACTGTTTATCCGGCTATTCTATTGAATAAGTTGTCCTTGATAGGCCTGAGCTCTGATGCCTGTTCATGGTTTCATGATTATCTTAGTGACAGAACTCAGGCCATCATGATTGATGGAATTATCTTGGCAAAGGAGACATGCTCACTAACAGGGGTGTTAACAAATTTGTGGCCAAAATTTGAGGGAAATAAGGTTTTTGTGCCTGTGGAAAATGTCTTAGATATTTTATTTCAGCTCATGAAACATGGGACCAATAATTTACATGTTGCGTTTATATTTTTGTGCCATATTTTTTAATGTGTAGATGTCCCAGTTCTTTGTATGTTTTACAGGTTTTAATTGTTTTATTTTATTACATACAAATGAATGCCAATGACACACCAGAATGACTTTCCAATAGGTGTTGAGTGTTCCTGAATGATCCAGTCTCAGTCCTGACTTAAATTTGTTTGAAAATCAGAGACAAGGTTTGAATATTGCTGTCCATCAATGACTCCCAACCAAACGTATTGAGCTTGAGCAATTAACAAAACAAACAATTGATATATGTTTATAGAATCTGATTCCAAATGATTCCCAGCTGTAATGGCTGCAAAAGGTGCTTCCACCAGGTATTAACTCTGGGCTGTGAAGACAAACGCAATCAAGAGGCATGTTCGTTTTTTATTGTCATTCATTTGGAAGTTTTTCTTTCACTTTGAAAATGTGGAGTAGGTTATGTACATCGGTAGGGAAACAATCTAATTCAATAAATGTTTTGATTTATAATCCTCAGGACTGCAATACAGCGCCAGGCTTTAAACATGGTCCTGTTGATCTATTCCCAGTTATACTCTGATGGATACAGTACATAAATGAAATTATACTGTGTGGTGCCGTGTTGGGAGATAGCTAGTACAGTAATATATACAAAGACAGGACACCCAGGCATGATCCAATACACATTTATGCAACACACACACACACACACACACACACACACACACACACACACACACACACACACACACACGTACAGTACCTATAGAAAGTCTGCACACCCTTGAACTTTTTTCACATTTTGTAAAAGGGGATTGAAATTGATTTAATTGTATTTTTTGTCATTGATCTACACAAAATACTTCATACGTGAAAAGAAAGTTCTACAAATTTTTACAAATTAATAAAAATTAAATAACTAAAATATAGTCATTGCCTAAGTATTCACCCCCTTTGTTTAGGCAAGCCTAAATTTGTTCAGAAGACTTAACAAATCACATAATAAGTTATATGGACTCACTCTGTGTGAAATAATAGGAGTTGACATGACTTTGAAAACCCCTTCTTCTGTCCCCCATACATACAACATCTGAAAGATCCCTCAGCCGAGTATTGAATTTCAAGCACAGATTCAACTCGAAAGAACATGGAGCTTTTCAAAATTCTCATTAAAGGGTGATTAGATGTGTAACAATAACAAATCAGACATTGAATATATCTTTAAAGCATGGTCAAGTTAATAATTATGCTGTGGATTTTATATTAAACCACCCAGACACATCAAAGATGTAGTCAGCATTCTGAACTGAGCTGCAGTACAGGATGGAAACTGCTCAGGGATGTTACCATGATGCCATTGGTCAGCTACAGAGTTCAACTAAGCAAGTCAGTTAAGAACAAATTCTTATTTACAATGACAGCCTACACTGGCTAAACCCAGACAACGCTGGGCCAATTGTGCACTGCCCTATGGAACTCCAAATCACAGCTGGTTCTGATACAGCCTGGAATTGAACCAGGGTGTCTGTAGTGATGCTTCAAGCACTGAGATGCAGTGCCTTAGACCGCTGCACCACTTGGGAGCCCTAGTTCCCAATGGCTGATGGGAGAAAACTGTGGATGGGTTGTTGTAGTGACTTCACAATAATGACAGAATGAAAAGAAGAATACAAATAATATAAGCAAATATTCCACAACATGAACTGCAACAAAGAACATGGCAAAAGGAATACACTTTTGGTCTAAATGCAAAGGCTCAAGTTTGGGGCAAATCCAACACAACACATAGCTGAGTAAATGACTCCTTATTTTCAACCATGGTAATGGCTGCATCACCATGGTGAATTCACCTTTCAGCAGAACAATGACCTACAACACGAAGCCAAATCTACACTTTAGTTGCTTACCAAGAAGACAGTGAATGTTCCTGAGTGGCCGAGTTACACTTTTGACTTAAATCTGTTTGAAAATCAATGGAAAGATTTGATCTGTCTAGCCATGATCCCCACCACCTTGACAGAGCTTGAAGAATTCTGACAAGAATAATGGCCAAATATTGCACAATACAGGTGTGCAAAGCTCCTATGAGACTTACCCTAGAAGACTCAGCTGTAATTGGTGCCAAAGGTGTTTCTAAGATGTATTAACTCGGGGGTGAAGACTTATCTAATCAAGGTATATTAGTGTTGTATTTTTCATTCATCTTTAAAACAATGTTTTAGAATTTTTCTTCCACTTTGACATTACAGAGTATTTTGTGTAGATCATTCACACAAAAATGATAATTAGTTCCATTTGAATCCACAGTATATGGATGTATATTGTGGAACTGCTCGATAAAACTGCTATTAAAACAAACTAAATTAAATGAGTGGGTGTATAGTTGACCCATAACACTTTTCTCTCCAAAACATCATCACATAATATATCACATTTTTTAGACAAAGTTTGACATTTTGTTTGCCATACTGTTAAACAGGCACAAATGAACCCCTAAAAAATATATTCCTCAAAAATGTTCAAGTGTGATGTCTCAAAATGTCTCTGAAACAATGCTACAGGCTTTTAACCCATAAGTCGCTTATGTCAATTAAGTCGGATTTTCAGGCTGACATTTCCTGTATCAATTACAGCAAATAGGGGACTTTTGACATACAGCAATATATTAACTAGAAGTACGACCCAAGACATCTTTAAGTTTAGGAGCTTTGCATGCACCTGTCTGCCAGCCTATCTCCACTCTCTAAGACACAAAGTCCTCAGTTAGAGGATTAAAGTAGTTCATTCACATATCAGTAAAGGACTGTCATTCTCCCAACTAAACTTTGAAGGACTGGGTGTCGGTATAGATCCTGAGTTGAAGGATTGAAGTAGTTAACATACATATCAATTGGTGGATTAAAGTAGTTAATATACATATCAATTGGTGGATTAAAGTAGTTAATATACATATCATTTGAAGAATTAAAGTAGTTAATATACATATCAGTTGGTGGATTAAAGTAGTTAATATACATATCAGTTGGTGGATTAAAGTAGTTAATATACATATCAGTTGGTGGATTAAAGTAGTTAATATACATATCAGTTGGTGGATTAAAGTAGTTAATATACATATCAGTTGGTCAACATCAACAGTAAAGAGGTGACCCCGGGATGCTGGCCTTCTAGGCAGAGATGCAAAGAAAAAGACATATCCCAGACTGGCCAATAAAAATAAAAGATTAAGATGGCAAAAAAACACAGACACCGGACAGAGGAACTCTGCCTAGAAGGCCAGCATCCCGGAGTCGCCTCTTCACTGTTGATGTTGAGACTGGTGTTTTGCGGGTACTATTTAATGAAGCTGCCAGTTGAGGACTTGTGAGGTGTCTGTTTCTCAAACTAGACACTCAAATGTACTTGTCTTCTTGTCTTCTGATATTATTTTAATGGACAAAAAAATGTGCTTTTCTTTCAAAAACAAGGACATTTCTACGTGACCCCAAACTTTTGAATGGGAGTGTACATAGCAGTTGAAGGATGAAGCTAGTTAATATACATATCAGTTGAAGAAGTCCTTGAATGGGTATCAGTATAGATCAGAGATCAGGGTTGGCCTAGTATGATCACTGGTTCACGTCTCAGTGCTACTTTCGATAAAGATCTGAGAGAGCTCAGAAGAACTCAAAAGCCCCAAATCTGATAATATAACCTTAGATCTGGTATGTTTTCTGGGCCAATTAAGCTGTAGGGGGGCTTTTTGAAGTTCTACATTGAAGGGCGGGAGGCTGGCTTTCCAGCACGGCCTGAACTTACCAGTGAGGGGGGAAGAGAAGGGAAGACCCCAGGGGTCCCGGTTCCCAGAGCCTGGCTGTGTAATCCAGTCAAACACGCATGCAAATCTCATCTGTGCCCGCACACAATGGCCTGTCTGTGCTCGAGGCCTGGGAGGAGAGCAAGGTGGACATGGTGGATGTTCCCTCCGTGCCACAGATACCCTGATAGGCATATATGAACAAACAAAGCAGGCCTGGGTTCAAATACTATCTGTTTTCTTTAGAAAGGGTTGATCGAGCATCAAGAACCAGATGGCGGAGTGTGGGGTTCCATTGTCCGGGGCCGGCAGACGAGCTCAATCAAGCGCAGCTCACGTTATTGAGAGACAATAGAAATATGCATCCCAAATAAAAACGATTTGAACCCAGTTCTGATAGCTACAGTAAATAGACACACAGAGAAAGATTGAGAAACTAGCGTCTTTCTTAAGGGCTGTTACACAAACATCTCGCTAATTAGCCAGACATTTTTATTGCTAATGGCGTCTGAAAAGAGAAGATACAGCGTCTCCAATAGAGGAACAATGTGCGGATAGCTACTTGGCACTTCTCATGATACGGGTCTCTGCAGGCAAACAAAGTTGGCAAAGTGCATCTCTGGGGAAATTAAAAATCTTTCTATTTTCTGGCCAATTAAATTGAATCCCATTTTCAAAAAATGTGTTGCGGCTCCTCCGAATAAATGTTTTATTTGTGAGCTGTGTCTGCCATGTCTATCTAGTCTATGCCCATTGTTGAGCTTCATTGAGTTTCCCGACATGGAACAGCGTGGGAGTTGGGAAGGGGACTGGATGAGGGGGTGTATGTGGGGATTTTTCCCAGGGTTCCAGATCAGAGACACAGGGAACTCAGTTTACATCTGTCGCTATTTTATAGATTTATAGGATTAGGGCATATGCTCTTCAGCACACACAGGCTCCAATCTTTAATCTTAAACATTGGATTAGATGGTCCTGTGAGATTGTGTGTGTGTGTGTGTGTGTGTGTGTGTATGTGTGTGTTTCCCTTCAAATGGATATGGTCCCTTTTCTCTGGCATCCCCTTATGCTATTGTGTGTGAGGATGTATGCGTGCCTGTGTGTGTGTGTGTATTCTCCCCTAGAACCTGTTCTATTGTGATCCCAGTTAGTAGACTATAGCTCAACAGGCAGCCTTCTCTCCAATTTGCCATCGTTTGTCCCCATTTGTTCGCCCAACAAACATAAGTTGGCCTTCAATTTTTCTTGTTGGTCACACACACACACACACACACACACACACACACACACACACACACACACACACACACACACACACACACACACACACACACACACACACACACACACACACACACACACACACACACACACACACACACACACACACACACACACACACACTCACTGACAATCCTCCTCTCTTAATATAAAAAGAATTTGTTCTTAACTGAATTGCCTAGTTAAATGAAGGTAACATTTTTTTTAAATGTACCAATGAGAATCCAGTAGGTCTATACCATTATTGAATACTCTCTGCATTGAATTGCCATATTGTTAGTATATTATCTGACTTTAAAGTGTAATTCAGTAACTGTCATTGCATTATTAATGACAGTTGATTATAATACTGTTAATCACAGGTGGCTACATGCTGTGACAGTTGTAATTGTGTCTTTATCATGAGAGCTCCCAGGCTCAGTAAAGTTTCAAGTTTTAATGTAAAGTTAAATGCCTTTCTTGCAAGCGCTAACCTCAGCAATGCAATAATCAATAACAATGTAGCACAAAAAATAACAAGGTAGTACAAAAACACACAAGATATAAAAATAAGAAATAAGAAGAACATGAGAAAGAAGCTATATACAGGATCAGTTCCATGGTCAGTAGCTATATACAGGGTCAGTTCCAGGGTCAGTAGCTATATACAGGGTCAGTTCCAGGGTCAGTAGCTATATACAGGGTCAGTTCCAGGGTCAGTAGCTATATACAGGGTCAGTAGTTATATAAGGGGCAGTTCCAGGGTCAGTAGCTATATACAGGGTCAGTTTCAGGGTCAGTTCCAGGGTCAGTAGCTATATACAGGGTCAGTTTCAGGGTCAGTTCCAGGGTCAGTAGCTATATACAGGGTCAGTTCCCGGGTCAGTTCCAGGGTCAGTAGCTATATACAGGGTCAGTTCCCGGGTCAGTTTCAGGGTCAGTTCCAGGGTCAGTAGCTATATACAGGGTCAGTTCCCGGGTCAGTTCCAGGGTCAGTAGCTATATACAGGATCAGTTCCAGGGTCAGTTTCAGGGTCAGTAGCTATATACAGGGTCAGTTTCAGGGTCAGTTCCAATACCATATGTACACTGTGCAGGAATACTGGAGTGATAGAGGTATACTGTTTGTATAGGGGTAAGGTGACTAGGCATCAGGATATAATGATAAACAGAGCAGCAGCAGCGTATATAATGATTGTATATGAGTGGGTGTGCGGATGTGTAGAGGCAGTATAAATGTATGTGCATATTATGTGTGTGTGAGCAAATGATGGAGTGAGTGTTTGTGTGTGTTGGAGTATCAGTGTGCGTAGTGTGTAGGGCCCTGTGGGTGTGCATAGAGACCGTGCAAAAATGAAGATTTTTTGGGAGGTCAACTCAGATAGTGCACATAGCCATTTTGTTAGATATTTAGTTAGCTATTTAGCAGTCCTATGGCCTGGGGATAGAAACTGTTCAGGAGCCTGTTGGTGTCCGACTTGATGGTCCGGTACCACTTGTCATTCTGAAGCAGAGAGAACAGTCTAAGGAACAGTCTATGGAACAGTCTATGGAACAGTCTAAGGAACAGTCTATGGAACAGTCTAAGGAACAGTCTATGGAACAGTCTATGGAACAGTCTATGGAACAGTCTAAGGAACAGTCTATGGAACAGTCTATGGTACAGTCTAAGGAACAGTCTATGGAACAGTCTATGGAACAGTCTAAGGAACAGTCTATGGAACAGTCTAAGGAACAGCCCAAGGAACAGTCTAAGGAACAGTTTATGGAACAGTCTAAGGAACAGTCTATGGAACAGTCTATGGAACAGTCTATGGAACAGTCTAAGGAACAGCCCAAGGAACAGTCTAAGGAACAGTTTATGGAACAGTCTAAGGAACAGTCTAAGGAACAGCCCAAGGAACAGTCTATGGAACAGTCTATGGAACAGTCTAAGGAACAGCCTAAGGAACCACCTAAGGAACAGTCTAAGGAACAGTTTATGGAACAGTCTAAGGAACAGTCTAAGGAACAGTCTATGGAACAGTGTCTCCTAGTGTATTGGGCATTTAGTTTGGCGTTTCTCACCAACTAAGGCAGACAATGGCAACGCCCCAAAAGGCACCCTATACCCTATATAGTGCACTACTTTTGACCAGAGCCATATGGGCCCTAATCAAAAGTAGTGCACTATACAGGGAATAGGGTGCCCATTTGGTGTGTAGCATTATAACAGCGACACACATCTCTATTACCAGACTGGCGGACCCTCACATTCCAGATGAATCATGTTATGCTGCCCACCGAATCAAACACTGCATGGTAGCTGTACTTCGCTAATGCTACTCAAACGTTCTCACGCAAAATCTTAGATTCTGGCTGCAGGGGTAACATGAGAAGACTCTATGTCATAGGATTGTTACTGTTGGTTTCAGTTGGTGGTGGTAACATCTCAACCGCTGTCTGTGGTGAACCTGAAGCATGATAAAATGGTCTATAGCTCCATAAATGCCAGTGGAAGGTCAAACTGTTAATGATCTGTACTGGCTGGGAGGCGAAGCGTCTCTTTAGAGCGCCTGTAAATGGTTGGGCCATAAACTTTAGGTGACTGGGAGTTTAACGGTCAGGAATGAATCCAGTCAGTTGGAGGGATTCGATTTCAACACTCCTTCTCTACCACATTATTTCAACACTCCTTCTCTACCACATTATTTCAACACTCCTTCTCTACCACAGTATTTCGACACTTATTCCCTCCCACACTGATCTGATGTTCTGTGTTATTATGTTTTAGAGATGAGTTGTCGGATGAAACAGCCTGGTCTCATAGACTAGACATAATAAATGTTAATGATGTTACGTTTGGTATGGTTTAAGGCAAAACCGAAAGTAGGGTGGTTAGTCAGGATGGATGGGTGGGCATATAACGTGAACGTCTAGCAACCCAAAGTTGCGAGTTTGAATCTCATCACGGACAACTTTAGCATCTTAGCAACTTTTCAACTATTCACTACTTTTTAGCTACTTTGCAAGTACTTAGCATGTTAGCTAGCCCTAACCCTAACCTTAACCCTTTAACCTAACTCCTAAACTTAGCCCAAACCTTAACCCTAACCCCTAGTCTAGCTAACATTAGCCAGCTAGCTAATGTTAGCCACCTAGATAGAATTCGTAACATATCATACGTTTTGCAAATTCATAACATTAGTACTTTTTGAAAAGTCATAATATATTGTACGTTTGGCAAATTCGGAACACATAATACGAAATGGGTGATGCACATCCACAAATGAATACATACCATACGAAATGGGTGATGCACATCCACAAATGAATACATACCATACGAAATGGGTGATGCACATCCACAAATGAATACATACCATACGAAATGGGTGATGCACATCCACAAATAAATACATACCATACGAAATGTAGCATATCAAACATATCATGGAGTGTCTCAGATTTATGTACAGAATAATACAAAATGCTCTGAGACCAGGTTGGATGAAGAGAGAGAGAGGGAACTGTTCCGTTTGGTGGTTCACTGTGTTAATGTGTAACTACATAAGGACAAGTTGGCTAAAGCAGGACACCCACAGATGTGGGCTCTAAATTCAATCACCCTGTTGCAAAATAACTTTCCTGCAATTCAGAACATTTTAAACGTGTAGTGTTTTTGTCATTTTAAAAGATTTCTGAAGTGTGCAATTTCCACTTAGAAATGTCAGACTTGATTTTCTCTTATGGAAAATTGAACAACCCCTACAGAAATGTCCATTCATTATAATTCACATAGTAATTCACATTTCCTGTTGCTACAGGATTATTTTCCTGCTGCAGCAAACTGAATCAAATTAAGATCCTATATCTGTATAGGCTAAAAACAATCATTAAAAAAAGGGAAGTGCAGATACTTGAAGTGTTAAAATATATTTTTTTAAATGCAGTGAATTTAAACTCTTAATTAACCTGTTTACTAGGAAGAATTTGTTGTCAAAAGCATGTATGTTGTACATATTTAAAACAGCATACTAAACTTTTAAATAGTATGTCCTTACTTTAACTCCTTCCTAGCGTACCTGATTATAAATTCTCTCATTACTTTGACATAAACTGTCTGCTTGTGTGGATCTACTAGGAAGGCCATGTGAGCTCAGACAGCAGTTAGTGGGTAATTGGAGACAGAGATGTTGACCTGGTAGTACATTTTCCAGACCAAAGTAAAGACCGACCTTGCTACTTTTATGTTTCTTTGCCTCCAGGGCTTTACGGCTCATGGGATATTTATTGCAAACATAAATCCAATGTTTAAAGACTGTGTGCAAATATGTTCAAGATGGTCTTGCTGATACCCTGTGATGTTGTAGGAATAAATAAATAAACAGTTAACATGTATTATATTCCATGAAGTCTATTGATGTGTTGTCCCTCTGATGGTTATAAGGTTTGATGGTAGGTTTGTAATACTGCATGTTAAAATTAGGACTAATATATTGTGTCCCCAAGCAATTATGACCAACACAATTAAGGCGAGTAACACATAAAAAGGTACCCATAGTCTTATAGAGAGCAGGCTATTCACTAGTCTTGTGAGAAGACTAGAACGAGGGTGTAACAGTACCATGGAAAGCCCCGCTGACAGCTGTGTGTAGGCATTTATAAGAGAAGTGCCTACATGGTCTGCAGCCACTAACATATGTTGCATAGCAAGTAACGCCAAGAAAATCTTTTTGGAGTTTTTCCTAGCCACCGTGCCTCTACACCTGCATTGCTTGCTGTTTGGGGTTTTAGGCTGGGTTTCTGTACAGCACTTTGAGATATCAGCTGATGTACGAAGGGCTATATAAATACATTTGATTTGATTTGAGGTTGTTGTTTTATATGTATAGGACGTAGTGGTCTATAGACATTTCTGGGATTGTCTATGTGGTCTGGGATCACTGAACCATAGTCTCTGGTAGGCTAAAGAACCGTTTAAGATACATATGGAGTGGTGTGTATGTGAATACCTAAGTATATTTATATAGGGAAAATAATGAACACCCCAACCTGTTCTGTGAGCTGAGTTTTTCAATCTATAATATTACCTACGCTTATTATATATGTATAGGAAGTAGAAGGTGTGAGAATGTCTTCCTATTGGGATGAAGGGAGTCCTAGATGAAGGAAACAGATATGGAGACTAGTGAAAGAAACAAAGTGAATGGTAATTGGCTTTCAGATAGCACTCTAATAATGCAATATCTTAGTAATTTGAAGAAGTAAATTTAAATACAAGGTCACATGACGAACAGAGGTATAAGGCCACCATCTGGTGTTTGGGTTAGAGATAAGCTTCCTGTGAAACAATAGATAGCCGTCAGTATGCACTGAACTCAAACAGGCTGTAAGGGAAACAGTGAGGTAATTTGGGACGAAGATATGAATAATTGAATAAGACACATTTCTGACAATTTATTACTCAATTATCTTCTTTGGGTAGCACCAGTGACTGAAGTAAAACATTTTATTTTACTAGGCATGTCAGTTAAGAACAAATTCTAATTTTCAATGACGGGCTAGGAACAGTGGGTTAACTGCCTCGTTCAGGGGCAGAATGACAGATTTTTACCTTGTCAGCTCAGGGATTCAATATTGCAACCTTGTGGTTACTAGTCCAACGCTGTAACCACTAGGCTACCTGCAGCCCCTTTACTACTGTACAGTGTAAAGGTGCCCGGATCCAGCTGTGAAGGGATCTCCCAAATTAAGGCCAGGCCATTTTATTTGTTTTTACCCTACGATTTTTACCACACACACCCCACCTTGATAAGAAATGTAGCGAAAAACCCAATGCGAACTTGTTTCAACAAACGTTAGAAATGTTTGAAATATCCTCCTGATCGACGTGTGTACTTGGTGCATTGAGTTGTTTAGAACCTCTCCAGCGCACTGATAATAAACAACGATTCATTTAAGATTGACTTCGAGTGTCCCTGCGTAGAATTTCCATGACAGACCATTTATACAACGGGTGGGTCTAATCTTATGACCATATTTATATTTGTCAGAGATATGGGTAGATCGGTTCAATAAAAATGCAATGAGGGGAGTCAGGGGAAAAACAACCCAATCCCGGGTCCCCGCTGGCGAGACCCTTCCTCCTAATCAAATCATGTGTCCCCTTAACCTTAACTTTAACTCAAATTCAGAACATGGTACTGTGACTTGGCTGAGGTTAAATAAATAAATGAAGTATCAGTGAGATAATTTAAAGGTTATTTCTGATTGATCAGATATATGTGTTTACTTGGAATGCCGAGAGGCGAAATTACAGAACATCTGCTCCTGGGTACTTGTGAGCCATTATGGAGGCTTAGCTTCTGCGTTTAAAGGACAATTAAATATTGACATTAGATTAAAGACAGCAAACCCACATGGTTATGTGATATACAGCAATTTCGGGCCACCTTACATTTGATGTTTTGTTGGTTTTTTAAAAAGGACAAATGTGAGATTGTTTTATGTACTATAATAGCAATGCAAATGCAATGCAATTAATTATGCAGCATTACAAAGAAACTAACACCATGGTATTTCTTTCACCCACTGAAGCAGGATTGTCAGTATGAATGAGAACGACAGAAAAAAGTGGAAGCAATATAAAGGATGAATACGACCCCCTATATGCCACCTGTTCTAAATAGGCCTCAATGTGTTTGTTAATCATTGATCTACAGGTAACTGCCCAAATAAAATAAACACTTCGGTAAATGAGAGATATATAGTATATTGAAAGCAGGTGTTTCCACACAGGTGTCATGTATACAAATGCCCAGATGCCAATTATTTTGGCTACCATGAAGAAGAGATTTCAGTGACTTTGAAAGAGGAGTCTCAAAGGAGCTTAGGGGTTTTAAAGGGTGTGTGTGTGTGTGTGTATGTATGTGTGTTTGTCTGTCTGTCTGTGTGTGTGTCAAAGTCACCAGATCTCAATCCAATTGAGGACTAATAGGAGATTCTGGAGTGGCGTCTGAGACAGAGTTTTCCACCACCACCATCAAAACACCTAATTATGGAATTTCTCATGGAAGAATGGTGTCACATCCCTCCAATAGAGTTCCAGACACTTGTAGAATCTATACTAACACCTATTAAGACACTTTATGTTGGTGTTTCCTATATTTTGACAGCTACCTATAAATGTGTCTATTAAGGAATACTTTGGGGCGGCAGGGTAGCCTAGTGGTTAGAGCGGACTAGTAACCGAAAGGTTGCAAGTTCATATCCCCGAGCTGACAAGGTACAGATCTGTCGTTCTGACCCTGAACAGGCAGTTAACCCACTGTTCCTAGGCTGTAATTGAAAATAAGAATTTGTTCTTAACTGACTTGCCTAGTAGAATAAAAAAAAGCAGTGATGTAAAGCCTAGTGTCAAACATTCATCAAAGTTAAGATAGTAATATTAAGTTAAAATAGTACACAGAATCAGTCATCTTTTATAGTTAAACTATGTGTTTATATACCATACATTTTTTGCAGCGCCGATCCCATAAAATTATATGAATTTAAGATACAGATTCTCAAATCAAATCAAATTGTATGTGTCACATGCGCCGAATTGAACAGCTTAAAGTGAAATACTTACAAGCCCTTAACCAATGATGCAGTTCTAAGAAAATACCAACAAAAAAAGTAAGAGATAAGAATAAGGAATAATTCAAGAGATGCAGTAAATAACACAGCCCTATAGGCTGGCTACATACAGGGGATACCGGTACAGGGTCAATGTGAGGTGGCACCAGTGTCGAGGTAATTGAGGTAATATGTACATGTAGGTAGAGTTATTAAAGTGACTATGCATAGTTAATAACAGAGAGTAGCAGCAGTGTAGAAGAGGGGGGATAGTCTAATAGTCTGGGTAGCCATTTGATTAGCTGTTCAGGAGTCTTATGGCTTGCTGGTAGATGCTGTTTAGAAGCCTCTTGGACCTAGACTTGGCACTCCAATACCGCTTGCTGTGTGGTAGCAGAGAGAACAGTCTATGGCTAGGGTGGCTGGATCTTTAGGGCCTTCCTCTGATACCGCCTGGTATAGAGGTCCTGGATGGCAGGAAGCTTGGCCCCAGTGATGTTACTGGGCCGTACGTACTACCCTCTGTAGTGCCTCGCAGGCGGAGGCCGAGCAGTTGCCATACCAGGTAGCGATGCAACCCGTCAGGATGCAAGTATTTTCAGTCTCCTGAGGGGGAATAGGTTTTGTTGTGCCCTCTTCACGACTGTCTTGATGTGCTTGGACCACGTTAGTTTGTTGGTGATGTGGACACCAATGAACTTGAAGCTCTCAACCTGCTCCACTGCACCCCCGTTGATGAGAATGGGGGCCTGCTCGGTCCTCCTTTTCCTATAGTCCACAATCATCTCCTTTGTCTTGATCACATTGAGGGAGAGGTTGTTGTCCTTGCACCACATGGTCACGTCTCTGACCTCCTCCCTATAGGCTGTCTCATCGTTGTCGGTGATCAGGCCTACCACTGTCATCAGCAAACTTAATGATGTTGTTGGAGTTGTGCCTGGCCGTTCAGTCATGAGTGAACAGCGAGTACAGGAGGGGACTGTGCACGCAGCCCTGAGGGTCCCCCGTGTAGAGGATCAGAGTGGCGGATGTGTTGTTACCTACCCTTACCACCTGAGGGCGGCCCGTCAGGAAGTCCTGGATCCAGCTGCAGATGGAGGTGTTTAGTCCCAGGGTACTTAGCTTAGTGATGAGCTTTGAGGGCACTATGGTGTTGATCGCTGAGCTGTAGTCAATGAATAGCATTCTCACATAGGTGTTCCTTTTGTCCAGGTGTGAAAGGGCAGTGTGGAGTGTAATAGAGATTGCATCATCTGTGGATCTGTTGGTGCGGTATGCAAATTGTAGCGGGTCTTGGGTTTCTGGGATAATGGTTTTGATGTGAGACTTGACCAGCCTTTAAAAGCATTTCATGGCTACAGAGGTGAGTGCTAGTCATTTAGGCAGGTTACCTTAGTGTTCTTGGGCATGGGGACTGTGGTGGTCTGCTTGAAACATGTTGGTATTACAGACTCAGTTAAGGACAGGTTGAAAATGTCAGTGAAGACACTTGCCAGTTGGTCAGGACATGCTCGGAGTACACATCCTGGTAATCCGTCTGGCCCTGCGGCCTTGTGAATGTTGACCTGTTTAAAGGTCTTACTCACATCAGTTGCGGACAGCGTGATCACACAGTCGTCCGGAACAGCTGATGCTCTCATGCATTTTTCAGTGTTACTTGCCTCGAAGCGAGCATAGAAGTTATTTAGCTCGTCTGGTAGGCTTATGTCACTGGGCAGCTCTCGGCTGTGCTTCCCTTTGTAGTATGTAATGGTTTGCAAGTTTTGGAGCTGGTGTAGTTGACACTGCCTGTTTGATGGTTCATCGGAAGGCATAGCGGGATTTCTTATAAGCTTCCGGGTTAGAGTTTTTTTAAAGATTCCGGGTTAGAGTCCCGCTCCTTGAAAGCGGCATCTCTACCCTTTAGCTCAGTGCGAATGTTGCCTGTAATACATGGCTTCTGGTTGGGGTATATACATACTGTCACTGTGGAGACGACGTCCTCAATGCACTTATTGATAAAGCCAGTGACTCTCAGCCCAAAACCCCTTCCTGGACTGTGTCTCACGTTGCATCCCACATGGCACCCTATTCCCTACATAGTGCACTACTTTTGATCCGAAGTAGTGCACTACTTTTGATCCGAAGTAGTGCACTACTTCAGTTGAATACATCCAGTTGGACAACTGACTAGGTATCCCCCTTTTCCTTTACTTACTTTTGATCCAAAGTAGTGCACCACTTTTGATCCGAAGTAGTGCACTACTTTTGACCCGAAGTAGTGCACTACTTTTGATCCGAAGTAGTGCACTACTTCAGTTGAATCTATCCAGTTGGACAACTGACTAGGTATCCCCCTTTTCCTTGACTTACTTTTGACCCGAAGTAGTGCACTACTTTTGATCCGAAGTAGTGCACTACTTTTGACCCGAAGTAGTGCACTACTTTTGACCCGAAGTATTGCACTATATAGGGAATAAAGTGCCATTTGGAGCACATCATCTTCTTTAATGTCGAGGGCTTTGTTCACACCAACTCCTGTAAAGGCTTCTTTGTGGCTCTAACTACGGAATAAGATTAGAGAGAATTCGCACGCCAACACTTTGATGACAAAGACAGAAGAGACGCACAGAAAATGACATCCTTCAAGAACCCTAGTAACCAAACCGATTTAACTTGTGGGGGTTCAGTTCAAAATGGCAGTTTTTAACAGCTGTTTTCTGTGAAATGTGAGAGAAGAGCATGTTATCTTCAGTCAACCCTAAGAAGCTGTGTGGATGCATCCTTTGAAAATGAATTATTCATAGTTTTGTTACTCAAGTTCAACCTGCGCGTAATCCAAAGCGTCTAATCTTCTCCCTCTTTTGCAAACATGAAAGTTATTTAAAGTATACTATTTAAATATACATATTTAAAGGCCCAGTGCAGTCAACAACATTATTTTTCCTGTGTTTTATACATTTCCACAATATGAGGCTGGAATAATACTGTGAAATTGTGAAAATGATGATAACCCATTAAGCACAGATTTCAATTCAACCTCTAGTCCACGTTGGGTCAACGTATTTTCAGTGAAATTACGTGAAAACAGTGATTCAACCTCCCACTGGGCACAAACTGGTTTAATCAACATTGTTTCAATGTCATTTGGATTTGGAAAAAGTAATCAAAAAGTAATCAACAATAAACTGTTGTTTTGATTGTTCAACCACAGGATTATGTCATCATAGTAACTATTTTAAACAGACAAACCTTGTATAAAATATGTTGCATTTATATCTTTGAAACAATGTCAGATCTTCAAAGTTATATCCTCTATCAGAAAATAAGCAATAGGCTGGGCAGTACCTCCTACTACTAGAGAGTTGATCTATCTACAGCCATCTATTTGGTCTCCCATCCAGGGTTTTAATCAAGCCCTGCTTAGCTTTGATATTTGTCACTGACTACTACCAAGTTTAACAGAGCAAATTAAATGCACGTTATAGGCCATACAGTATATCATCAATTATACTATTAAGGCCTATATAGGTGAAAAATATCCCCATAGCATGATGTTGACACCACCATAGTTCACCGTAGGGATGGTGCCAGGTTTCCTCCAGATGTGACGCTTGGCATTCAGGCCAAAGAGTTCAATCTTGGTTTCATCAGACCAGTGTCTAATGGTCTGGGAGTCCTTTAGATGCCTTTTGGTAAACTTCAAGCGAGCTGTCATGTACTGAGGAGTGGCTTCCGTCTGGCCAGTCTACTATCAAGGCCTGATTGATGGAGTGCTGCAGAGATGGTTGTCCTTCTGGAAGGTTCTCCCATCTCCACAGAGGAACTCTGGAACTCTGTCAAAGTGACCATTGGGTTCATGATCACCTCCCTGACCAAGGCCCTTCTCCCCCGATTGCTCAGTTTGGCCGGGCGGCCAGCTCTAAGAAGTCTTGATGGTTCCAAACATCTTCCATTTAAGAATGATGGAGGCCACTGTGTTCTTGGGGACCTTCAATGTTGTGGAAATGTTTTGGTACCCCACCCCAGATATGTGCCTAGCCACAATCCTGTCTCGGAGCTCTACGGACAATTCCTTCGATCTCATGCCTTGGTTTTTGATCTGACATGCACTGTCAACTTTGGGACTTCATATAGACAGGTGTGTGCCTTTCTAAATCATGTCCAATCAATTGTAATCTATCACAGGGGGACTCCAATCAGGTTTTAGAAACACCTCAAGGATGATCAGTGGAAACAGGTTGCACCTGAGCTCAACTTCGAGTCTCATAGCAAAGGGTCTGAATACTAAGGTATTTCTGTTTTTAAGTTTTTAAGAAATTTGAAAAAAATCTAAAAACTTGTTTTTGCTTTGTTATTATGGGGTATTATGATGTCATTATGGGTTATTGTGATGTCATTATGGGTTATTGTGATGTCATTATGGGTTATTGTGATGTCATTATGGGTTATTGTGATGTCATTATGGGTTATTGTGATGTCATTATGGGTTATTGTGATGTCATTATGGGTTATTGTGATGTCATTATGGGTTATTGTGATGTCATTATGGGTTATTATGATGTCATTATGGGTTATTGTGATGTCATTATGGGTTATTGTGTGTAGATTGATGAGGAAAATGTTTATTTAATCCGTTTTAGAATAAGGCTGTAACGTAACAAAATGTGGAAAAAGGGAAGGGGTCTGAATACTTTCCAAATTACATTTTGATCTTTGGTTGCATTGTCAACCAAACAATTTAATATAACTTCTGTAATACAGTAAATACACTAAAGTTAAGGCTATCTTACAAACTAATATAACAGTATTTATTCAACCTTAAAATGAGTAACACATAGATGGCCACATTTTGAGGTTACTGTAACTATAAATGTCTTCTTATGTAATCATATAAAGCATGTATGTTCAAGATAGCAAACATCGGTCATTGCAGGTCTGTGGAGATCTTCACAATTGACGCAATAATCTGCGCTGAATTTCAAACAGCATCGATCACTTTCAACATGTACTTTTAATGTACTGTAATCTCAACTGCAATCCAGATAATTTGTTTGTGCTATTAGATGAAGCACAGTGATAACACATTAAGTTGTTTTATAAATACCAAATATCTGACATTGTATTCCCATTTGAACTTTTTTGTGTTTTTAAATGGTTGAAAGCATAGTGATAACACATTTAGATGACGACTAAACCAGAACGTGAAATTGTTTTAACATTGGAATTTGGTTGTGCTTCTATATGGTTGAAGGCATAGTGATAACACATTGGGAATTCAACACACTTCTGGCTGTCTTTTTGAGTGTGTGAATAAAGGTTGAAATATCATTGGTCAACATCTCAACCAAATACAATCCACATTTCCACGTTGAAATGACGTGGTGTGCCCAGTGGGAATGCCCTTATTGAGTATGAGAGCTGTTTGAAAAGACCGCTTGACGTTTCGGCCTTTTTTGGTAGGATTGTGTTTAGGCCTGCCTGGTAACATCACCAGCCACTAAATTAGTTCATAGACCAATAAGAGAGTTCCAAACCTCTCTGCCAATAACAGCTACTTTTCAGTTTTCCCCTCCCCACTCAGACTATTCCCAGATAGTCCTAGCAACATTTTAGCTTGAGAAATTGCTATTTGCTAAGAAGCAATTTTTGTTTAGTTTGACAGTTTTAATTGAAAACAAGCGCAGTAAGGTACAGTACTTAATTGTTACCCAGAAATGATTTGATATTGAGATGAAAACGGTTGCATTGGAACTTTAATATATCCATGGATTAAAATAATCCTTCCTTAATTTCTAGAACTAATATTTTATTAAAATGGGAGTTTTCAGGGCAGAAACTCACATAGGCAGCAAAATATTCTTGCAGCACTGAGTTGTTCAAGCGAATAGCAAGAAACAAAGTACAGCATCCCTCTCTACTGTACTCCAGTCTGTTCCCCAGCACTCATTACTGGGAGGAGGAGGTGGGGGGGGGGTAGAAGAATAGAGGATGAATCTCAGAGCTCGTAGTGTTTCGGTGAAGTAGACTCATATCTCGTTACATACAGCTGGAGCTCAATTAGCGGCCATTTTGCCTAGTTAGGCACACTCAGCCCGATTCACTGCTGCGAAAAACAAATGTTGTTTGTCCAATCACACCCCACATCTGTCAAGTTGCCTCTGAGGCAGCCTTTAAGACCTAAGTAAATACTGAAGCATACAAGCAGCCTCTTTGGCAGTGTGAATACAACAACAACCAAAAGGAAGTGAGGAGCTATAACAATTCCAGTGGCTTCTAAGCCAAGGTAGCTTTGATTTGGAGTTTTAAAGTTTTTGGTGTACCCAAATTTCCCTCACTATTTTGTTTTTGTTATTGTTTATGAACAGCAATTATTCCAAGAGGAGTGAGTCGTATCATGTAAAGTAGGTTGGCTTGCAAAGAGTGTTTCTAATAGTGCGTGAGCGAAAAACAAAGTAGTGGCAACTTCACTCTCGATGAGTAAAGTGAGAAAGACCCACCGAGAGAGACTTGTGTTAATTGCCTCAGAAGTGTCTGTGTAGTTAACAATCTTGTCTCATGAGATGTGTTAAATTGCCCCCCGAGGCCGTTTGGGGACAGAAACTGTCCAGCTCTATACTCCAACTGCGTTCGGTATTAATTTACCAGACGAGACAGGTCCTCAACAGAAGGGTCAGTCTTCTCCAAACGATCTGTCGACCCCTTCATCCCTTTCTTTCATCCCTTATCATGGGTGCTCTTTCCTCCATCTAGCTGTTGCCATGGCTACTGGTCGCAGGGATGAAGGAATGAGAAGCACACTGGAGTTTAGAGAAGAAGAACTGCAATCACTGGAGTTTAGAGAAGAATAACTATCACTGGAGTTTAGAGAAGAAGAACTCCTATTACTGGAGTTTAGAGAAGAATAATTTCTATCACTGGAGTTTATAGAAGAATAACTACTATCACTGGAGTTTAGAGAAGAATAACTACTATCACTGGAGTTTAGAGAAGAAGAACTCCTATTACTGGAGTTTATAGAAGAATAACTACTATCACTGGAGTTTAGAGAAGAATAACTTATATCACTGGAGTTTATAGAAGAAGAACTCATATTACTGGAGTTTAGAGAAGAAGAACTCCTATTACTGGAGTTTATAGAAGAAGAACACCTATCACTGGAGTTTAGAGAATAAGAACTTCTATCACTGGAGTTTAGAGAAGAAGAACTTCTATCACTGGAGTTTAGAGAAGAAGAACTCCTATTACTGGAGTTTATAGAAGAAGAACTCCTATTACTGGAGTTTAGAGAAGAAGAACTCCTATCCACACACACCCTCTGTTAACCCGGACTAAATCCCTTCTTTTGATCCTCCTTTGATGGAGCCATTAAGGATGTATCTTCTGTACAGTTTGACTAGCTGAGGTATTCAGTTCAGAATGTTTTAGGCTCTCGAGTGGCGCAGCGGTCTAAGGCACTGCATCTCAGTGCTAGAGGCGTCACTACAGATCCTGGTTTGATCCCGGTCTATATCACAACCGGCTGTGATCAGGAGTCCTATAGGGTGGCAAACATTTGGCCCAGCGTCGTCCTGGTTAGGGGAGGGTTTGGCCTGGGTTGGCCGTCATTGTGAAATAAGAATTTGTTCTTCACTGACTTGCCTAGTTAAATAAAGGTACTTCCATATGCAATATTTGAAGATAGAGTGGCAGGTAGCCTAGCGATTAGAGCATTGGGCCAGTAACAGTATTTTCCACCATAATTTGCAAATAAATTCATTAAAAATCCTACAATGTGATTTTCAGGATTTTTTCCCCTAATTTTGTCTGTTATAGTTGAAGTGTACCTATGATGAAAATTACAGGCCTCTCTCATCTTTTTAAGTTGGAGAACTTGCACAATTGGTGGCTGACTAAATACTTTTTTGCCCCACTGTATAAGCACTCACCAAATTAGAATTATTACACACAAACACAATGAGGATAATGAACTCTGCTGTGGTCTATGATAGAGCGTTGCGCACTACTCACTCCTAGTACTCTTACAAAGAACAAGCTCTATTCAATTACGGAGGTTAGCCTCAAGATACATTGCACTTCAAAACGGACAAATGCAGTTTACGAAGGTTGAATCAGGAAGGCTGGTCTGAATGGCTTGTCACTTTTAAATTCATCTAGTAAACACAATATAATTCACATCACTTCCTATCGCACGGGCATAGCAGGTATCCATTCAGTAGTGTTTATCATGTTACCTCATCGGCATAGCAGGTTTCATACAGTAGTGTTTGTCATGTTACCTCATCAGCATAGCAGGTATCCATACGGTAGTGTTTATAATGTTACCTCATCAGCATAGCAGGTATCCATTCAGTAGTGTTTATCATGTTACCTCATCAGCATAACAGGTATTTACATGAATATAGGGGTTCGATGCCAGCTGCCTAGCATAAGACAACCTGTCATCAGCATCTGGCTCCGAGGAGCAATCCTCGGAGAAGAGGCCATACCCCAAACTATTCAATAAAATTCCATATTGCATTCTGTCCTTGTTGTCATTCAGTTAAGCCTGTACTCGATTTAACAGAACTGAATGGTCGTCATGGGTAACAGTACACTAGAAAATCAAGAGAGGACATTCGTATTCATCACATGCCGCCTGGCACAATCATTTATAACCGCTCATGTCCATCAATGACAAATGATGCATCGCACATAGTGGCATGCGCCAACTAGCTGACACGTTAACAAGGTCGTTGTGATTTGATTGGAGTGAGCCGTATGCATCGTTATACTCCGGTGAAGTCATTTGTCAGCTAGGGGTTCTAAAAGTTAAAACTGGTGTCGTGTTGTGTATATGCTAGCTGGAGTTCTATGGGGTGTGTAATAAATTGTTGGTGTCAGGTGTTTCCATGGGGATGATTACTTGAGAGCAAGACAAGGCAGTATAAGCATGTGGGATTTGGAGCCAGCCCATCAAACGCTCGACAGGCCCATCTATTTCACATATACCAGGTAGTTTCAGATAATAAGAATCTGCCATGGTATGCCTTTGTGTTTATTCGTTTCGGGAATCAAATGTTCAGAATATGCCAAAGGTTGCCTATAAATACCTGTATGAACCAAACAACCCAAAAAAGTAATTTGAGGGGGCTTTGTTGCTATGGTAAACGCGTCTCTACATCAATACTTTTTTGTTGGTTCGGGTAATCTGTTTGCCTTTCTCTCCTTGTATTTTTAATATAAATCTTGTTGAAATGGTTCCCAGAGCCGTGCCAGTCTGTTCACATTACAAAGAGTCATCATGCCCTCTGGCCACACTTGAAATACCCTTTTAGATCTACGGCTGCCTTCTATACTACATTCTACAGATATTCGTTTTTTTTGGTGAAATATTCCCAGGCTTTATATCTAGTAGTCCCTTGCACTTTCTCTCTTTCTTCCCCAATTTTCACCATCTGTTCAGAGACCTCAGACCTCATCACCCCCGTATCAAACAAAGTTTGCTCAAAGGCCTATGTTACCCATCTATCTCTCTCTTTTCTTTGTTCTATCCTTCTCCTTCCCCTCCCTGGTGGGGTTTGTAATGCAAGCAGGAGGTTTGTGAGACCTTCCAATCCCATCAGCAAACACTCAGATGCATAATCTGTCTAAATCTGCCATTTCTCCCTCACCCATCCACATGCAAGCTAATTTGTCTTGCTAGGTTCTTCTTTTGAGCCAATGTCCATCACTGTGACTGGGATGACTGCTGGGCACCACAAGCCATGAATCAAGACTTCTTTCCTAGGATGTATATTGGTTAACACTTAAAGCTGACAGGAATAATGGGTTATTACTTGTTTTTAACTAATAACAATTGAGGGGGGGGGGCTTATATTTGTCCTGTTACACACAGAGACACCCACTGTAATGGGTTATTACTTGTTATATAAGCATGTATGTTATGAGATGACATAGGACTGTATAATGGGTTCATACCTGCTTATGACATGTCGTAAAATGGATTATAACGGCACAATATATTATACCTATTGGGTTTAAGTAAAGTGGTACTTGATAAAATCTCCCTAGCATATTTTGTGGAGGAAATGTAGAAATCACCACATAAAATGTATCTGCGGAACACTATCAGAATGAGAGTGAAAAACAGAGATGATGATATTTTACTTTGTATTCAAGGGTTCAGACTTGTACTTTGAAAGCCGAAGACATGGACAGTACTGTATTTGAAGAGTAAAATAAAATTATGGAATTTCAGTTGAAATATACAATATTTTTGACTGTTGCCAATGGCTCAAATTTGAGGGATTTGAGCTTGCATGACTCCAATTAAAAGGGCATATTTTTGTAGAGTGTTGTCAGAGTCAATCATCTCAAACTCACATCAGTGGATTGGCATACTTGTGATGCAGCTCCACGTGATGATGTGTAGATCAGTGAATTAGTGTCATCCCCCGAGCTATGATGAGCAACCGTCAATTAACAAACCACACAGGTTCAATTAGACAAATGACTTCAGATTGATCTATTTTAGAATACAGATTAATTCACACACAAGCACCTGTGGGTGGCACAGACAGACAGACAGACAGACAGACAGACAGACAGACAGACAGACAGACAGACAGACAGACAGACAGACAGACAGACAGACAGACAGACAGACAGACAGACAGACAGGCAGGCAAGCAGGCAAGCAGGCAAGCAGACAGACAGACAGACAGACAGACAGACAGACAGACAGACAGGCAAGCAGGCAGGCAGGCAGGCAGGCAAGCAGGCAGGCAAGCAGACAGACAGACAGACAGACAGACAGACAGACAGACAGACAGACAGACAGACAGACAGACAGACAGGCAGGCAGGCGGACTGACAGACAGGAAGACTGACAGACAGACTGGCAGGCAGTCAGGCAGGCAGGCAGGCCGACAGATTGGGTAGTTGAGCAGTATTGGAAGAGCGAGGCTCTCTGTTTGTGAATGTAGCCAGGCACATTGTGATGCGTATCCTGCATCCTATCCATCAGACTCAGGCCCTTGGGTATTGACACCCATTTAATCAATGGCAGGCTTTAGGCCTTTAGTGGATCGCATCACACTGAACTATACAAAACAGACACACAGGCCTTACCCTCTTCAGCCTCACTGGCCGCACACAAAGTGCACTGTCATGCTAATCTGGAAAACACTGGAAGCTAAAGACATTAATGACAAAGACTGGCGGGAGTTGTGGAGTTGACTTGGAACTGCGTTGCTTTGACTATTTTTGTTTGTCTCAAATATATAATTTTATTTGAATGAATATTGGGGTAAATAACCTTGTAAATGAGTGTGCAGTATGCTGAACAATGTGATGCCTTCATTGTAACAGCATTATGTAGATCATTGATGGCACAACATCATTTTGTCATTTCCCAACAACTTCACCTGTCAACTTTCCCCATCCTCCTTGATAAACCCTTCAATCTGCTGTGTTGAGGTTTCCTCCCAATGAGAGATAGCAGGCACAGTTGAAAGGCAGATCTTTTTGTGACTAGCCCGGCAGTTTTCAGCCGAACAGCCTGTCATTTTCTACATGAAGGGGGTAGTTTTCCACTGATGAGGCTGCACAGACAGCATCGGCCGTCTCACCGGCAGCAAATCACTACTCTGTTAAAAGTCCCTGATGCGTAGCAAACTCTGCCTGCCAAACCTCGCTTCAAATCTGCCTGCTAGCACAGCCTGCAGTAATTGGAGGCATTACACTAGCTTTGGACAGAATAGCAAATGAGCGCTATGAGCTTAGGCAGAAATTGTACCGATGGAACCAAAAGGTGATACTGAAAGATGGGGGGGGGGGGGGGGGGGGGGGGGGGGGGGAATCAGAAGAGGGTACTGAGAGATAGGGGGGGTGGAATCAGAAGAGGGTACTGAGAGATAGGGGGGTGGAATCAGAAGAGGGTATTGAGAGATGGGGGTGGGGTGGAATCAGAAGAGGGTACTGAGAGATGGGGGGGGGGGAAATCAGAAGAGGGTACTGAGAGATGGGGGGGTGGAATCAGAAGAGGGTACTGAGAGATAGGGGGTAGAATCAGAAGAGGGTACTGAGAGATGGGGGGGGGGGAAATCAGAAGAGGGTACTGAGAGATGGGGGGGGTGGAATCAGAAGAGGGTACTGAGAGATTGGGGGGGTGGAATCAGAAGAGGGTACTGAGAGATAGGGGGTAGAATCAGAAGAGGGTACTGAGAGATAGGGGGTAGAATCAGAAGAGGGTACTGAGAGATAGGGGGGTAGAATCAGAAGAGGGTACTGAGAGATAGGGGGGTAGAATCAGAAGAGGGTACTGAGAGATAGGGGGGTAGTGTGTGTGTGTGTGTGTGTGTGGGGGGAAGGGAGTGTGTGCAAGCAAATGTGCATGTGTACATGCATGTATTAGTCTCTCTCTCTGTGTGTGTGTGTGTGTGTGTGTGTGTGTACACATGCTGGCATGTGTGTGTGTGGGTGGATGATTATCCTTCCCCACACACACTCTCATGTACACACAGTGGTAAGTACAAGAGCTTGCCTGTTGTTAATCTCCCAGTAATCACATGGCTCACTCTGGAGATTTGACGTTCTACTGCACGAGTGTCTGGCCATCAAAAAGCATACGACAAGCAAGCAGGAAATTGCCTGCCATCTACGCGCCACGTCCTCCGTTCTTACTCCATCAAGCACGCTCATTAAAATCTACAGATGAACTGTCTCAGTTGATTTGTCATTACCTAATAGGCTGTAATATGGGGATGGTGTCACATCCTTTCCTGAGAAGTTTGCTGTCGTCTAGCATTAAATTGGAAGGATAAAAAAAAAAACGAGTTTCCGAAACAGTTTTATTGAGATTAAGTGATGGAAGATTGAAGATTTCTAGCTTCTAGTCCGTGGTGGTCCTGAGAGAGATTGTGTTGGATCAACATTGATTTCATTGTAGAAAAATAGAATGCGAAACCCCACTCCTGACACCACGTGTCAAAGGCGCTACACACAGTCAATATCGAACATACACTCTGGCTGAAGGCATTAGTTAGTCAAGGCCTTCGTCTTCAACACCTAATGCACTGAAGTGCTGTATACTCAAAGCTCTACACAGCAAAAATACTATTCTTCATTCTTTAACCCAACCTTTATTTAACCCATTGACATAGATACTCTTCTCCAAGGGAGACCTGGCCAAGATGGCAGCTTCAGTATCTATATTAATAGGTTTTCTCCCATCTACGTCTAGTGCTGTATGTTCCTGAACAACCTGTACTGGGGGCTACAGTACAAGAAGAATATCTATAACAAGACCCATTATAGCCCAGATATACAGTACTCTATTATATCCAAGAAGGAAATCATGCCAGATCTAACCATACATCTTAATGACCTATTCCCACATTCTTAATCAACTGGGACACTATATGGTGTTGGTGGCAGTACTTCTATCTTCTCAAGGACAAATTCGGAGGAGAACGGACATGTCACCACCGATCTCTCCTCAGGGAGATTATCATACGCCTTCTTGCTCAGCATCGGGTCCAAAAAAACCAGATAAATATCTGCATTAGCCGTCCAGGCCATCCACGAGGGTCGGTTTTAACACAAGTCAATAAAAACAGAACATCAGTAAAGTGTCCACCGCCAGGGTGTTGCCAGGTGACAGCACCGCTCATCAATATTGGCAAGATAAGACCGATGTGACATGATGCGGTTGTGTACAGGTTGTATACAGGTCGTGTACAGGTTGTATACAGGTCGTGTACAGGCTGCCAAGAAATGCACATAGATCCACTACCAGTGCTGGAATGATGTCAGGGTATCCTCGCTTCCTTGAAGCCTCTCTCATGACAGAGGACGAATCTATAGTCCTGCTTTCTCACTAATTAATGAGCTGTGTGGACTGGTCTTTGATTAAGCTTAAAAGTGAATGAGTTTCATAACTAATATGATATTCTAAAAGAAAAACATACTTGCTATTCCTTATGTTCGTCCTACGACTGGAAGAAGAGAAGACCTGGAATGACTTTGTGCTGGACCCGCAGAGAAATAAAAGAGAATACCATAGATCACTTTAATAATTGATTTGCATATGATTATCGAAAAAATACTAAGAGAGAAATGCTTATTTTGTTCTGGTTTCTTGTTTTTCTTCTTTTTTTTTTACAATTCCATACACCTTAGTCTTACAGAAAGAAGTCTGCCCTGACGGACATTTCCTTGTTTTTCTTATTTCACATAGACTTTTCTATCCTGTTACATGGCCCCTTTAAACTGTTATTTTTCTTTTGATGTTGCCAACAACAAACAAACATACGGAGGTTCACACGGAGGTCAGAGGGGCCAAATGAAGATGAACTCTGAGCGGATTTAGTAGGGATGGGGAGATCATATAACACGGCAGATACTGACAGCTGGCGTACTTTAAAAAAAACATGTCAAGAGTAATTCACTGAATAATTCAAACTTTTTGTGGGTCAGGTTGATATTGAGGTCACATAGTTATCATCTTAATGGCAACATATTTCATTTGCACGGGATCCTTGACACATTTTACTTAAGAAAACATCCGACACTTCAACATAGTTAGCCAGTTAGCCTGGTACCATATTCTATGTGCTTTAGCCAACTTCCCTGACTATCGGTGTCAGACCAAACATGTTCGGCATGACAATGGAAAAACACAGAGACGATTTGGTTAAAGCACAAACAGACTGGAACCCCAGGCTAAGATATCAGTAATGTGTCCAGAATAATGGAATTGACAACTGCACTGACAGGCTGGCGATGTGGGCCAGCAATGGTGACTAGAAGTAGCTATGGTTCATCATTAACCCTTTCCTACGAGCTACAGCTGCCACAAAATATTAGAATATTGTTTAATCATTAAATTCACTGTCTAGTGTATTAAGATAACGTGTGAAAAAAAAGAAGATATCCCTCAATTACTGTAGAAAACGCAATACTATATTCAACTATAAGTAATAACTTAGCATCCAAAACAAGACATAGTTGAATAAAATACGAGTAAGAAAATAGAGTAATAGTTATGCAGAACCATTGTCTCTTGTTCACATGACATTCATCCACAACAGTTCCAATTTGGCATGCACATGATGGTGTGTCCTGTACTGTGTTACAGTCAAATACGTCCTACTCAGTCAGCCCCTTTATCCAGGGAAGGTGAATGGGACACGCAAAGACACATACAGTATCATGAGACCGAAACCTTCCACTGACATGAAAGACCACAATTAAAGAAAGTGGACAAAACAAGATAATAAAAAACAGCAATTCTTATAGAAGTCTGCAATCAAGTTCTCTGACCAAGGGCATTAGGATACAATCTTTTCAGGTGTCCGCGTTCCTTCAGAATCCATAGAATACATCCTCAAAGACTCATCATTCGAACAATCCCTTTTGTATCATCATTGCGCCTGTATCTTTCCAGTACATAGTATCCTCATCTGTTCCCATCCGTGGTCAAAGTCAATGATAAAGGCAGGGAAGACATGGGAATCACTTTGGCAAAAAGGACGCTTCCCAGGCAGCAGAAAACACATGCAGACATGCAAACATAACCTGAGGGAGAGTTTGGCTTTCTGTCAATGGACGGTTCTCGAAATCACAAATGTCAATACTGAGTGCGAGCACCCACCAATAAACAAGTTCTCCACAAGCTGCTCAAGAGTCTGTTCTCAACAGAGCTCCACTGAAGCTGTCCAAAGTCAAGATGTCCTTTTCCATGTTAGTTTTGTGTAGGTACAGCAGACCACTTTTGTTTTGTCTAGGAATGGGTCATCCATTCATTCATTCATTGGGTTCTGCAAGTAGAGCTCCTAGGTAGTTTCTAGTGGGTCCAGTTTCCTCTGCTGATTTGTTGGTTTGTTGTTCTGTTGGTCCAGATCCAAACCTCAGACCCTTATGGGGAGAGTTGCGCTCATCTGTTGTCGAACGATGTCATTCTGACTGCTGTCCAGGCTCTTCATGTGGTGGCCAGGCAACGTCCCCCCGATCCGCATCAGATCCCTGTCAACAGAGGCAATAGGTCAGTCACGTGTTTTTTTTCAAGAGTACAAACTGTTACACCAGTGTTATTAGATTCCTGGTTCTGGAGCAGAGACCCATAGGGTGTGCAGGGTTTTGTTCCAGCTCAGTGCTAGCACAAAATGTTCAACTTATCAACTAATCATCAAACCCTTGGTTTGTTCAATTAGGTGTGTTAGTGCTGTATCTACTCAGGAGCAGGACTGAAGAACGCTGCTGTGTAAGGTGGTATAGTATTATGCTGTCAACAACATTGTGGATGGGAGACAGCACACAGCACAGCACACAGTGAGAATCCATCAAATATGTGTTGATACCGATCATGGAAAAGACAATCTAGAAGCCAGTTCCACCACTTACAAAATCCAATTTAACCTCCGAGCAGAATAAATTAATCATGTTGGGGTTGTAATAAAAACTAGTACCTCCGTCATCTCCATTCTAAAGATACTACAGTATCCGTACAGTATTGATAAGGCTCTCACCCTCACACTCACTCACTCACTCACTCACTCACTCACTCACTCACTCACAGATGAGGCCATGAATGAATCATCGGCATACAATGACACGTAGCATAACACACGCAAGACATACACCTACATACACACATTGATACACACACACATAATGACACACGCACACAAACACACGCTTCCCCATTTGGCCCATCACAGCAATGGGCTTGGCCTCCCTTAGCAACCTAATTAAATACATTCCTCTTTTAGCTTCTCCTCAATCTGTCTTATTACCCACACTCCATCCCCTCAGCTCTCTGTTAGTCTGTTTCTACATTCTCCATTAGTCTGTTCCTACATCCTCCATCACCTCAGCTCTCTGTTAGTCTGTTTCCACATCCTCGATTAGTCTGTTTCTACATCCTCCATCCCCTCAGCTCTCTGTTAGTCTGTTTCTACATCCTCGATTAGTCTGTTTCTACATCCTCCATCACCTCATCTCTCTGTTAGTCTGTTTCTACATCCTCCATCCCCTCAGCTCTCTGTTAGTCTGTTTCTATATCCTCCATCACCTCAGCTCTCTGTTAGTCTGTTCCTACATCCTCCATCCCCTCAGCTCTCTGTTAGTCTGTTTCTACATCCTCGATTAGTCTGTTTCTACATCCTCCATCACCTCAGCTCTCTGTTAGTCTGTTTCTACATCCTCGATTAGTCTGTTTCTACATCCTCCATCACCTCAGCTCTCTGTTAGTCTGTTTCTATATCCTCCATCACCTCAGCTCTCTGTTAGTTTGTTTCTACATCCTCCATCCCCTCAGCTCTCTGTTAGTTTGTTTCTACATCCTCCATTAGTCTGTTTCTACATCCTCCATCCCCTCAGCTCTCTGTTAGTCTGTTTCTACATCCTCGATTAGTCTGTTTCTACATCCTCCATCCCTTCAGCTCTCTGTTAGTCTGTTTCTACATCCTCCATCAGTCTGTTCCTACATCCTCCATCACCTCAGCTCTCTGTTAGTCTGTTTCTACATCCTCCATCAGTCTGTTTCTACATCCTCCATCCCCTCAGCTCTCTGTTAGTCTGTTTCCACATCCTCCATCAGTCTGTTTCTACATCCTCCATCACCTCATCTCTCTGTTAGTCTGTTTCTACATCCTCCATCAGTCTGTTTCTACATCCTCCATCACCTCAGCTCTCGTTAGTCTGTTTCTACATCCTCCATCAGTCTGTTTCTACATCCTCCATCACCTCTTCTCTCTGTTAGTCTGTTTCTACATCCTCCATCAGTCTGTTTCTACATCCTCCATCACCTCAGCTCTCTGTTAGTCTGTTTCTACATCCTCCATCAGTCTGTTTCTACATCCTCCAATCAGTCTGTTTCTACATCCTCCATCAGTCTGTTTCAACATCCTCCATCACCTCAGCTCTCTGTTAGTCTGTTTCTACATCCTCCATCAGCCTGTTTCTACATCCTCCATCACCTCAGCTCTCTGTTAGTCTGTTTCTACATCCTCCATCAGTCTGTTTCTACATCCTCCATCCCCTCAGCTTTCCGTCAGTCTGTTTCTATATCAGCAGCCCTGGCTCTGTCTGCGTCATCTCTTTCTCTGTCCTATTACCTACATTCAGGAGGCAGCCAAGAGCACGGGGAATTAAACCTAGGTCAGACATTACATTTCCACACGCAATTAGCTTCACAGAGGCCCGCTCCTGGCAATAGGAATCACTCTTGGGGTAATGCTGCAACAGTGAAACTGGAAGACAATGAGGCTCAAGCGAGAAACTGATAAGTGGAATATGATAATTGTGTGGTTTTGTTTAGTGGGGTACAAAGAGCTGAACCAGAACTTCATGCCCTATACATCAGTTTAGGCCCAACACGCTGCTGTTGATATTGTTGATCGCCAAACCAACAACAACAAAAATATGATCATGTCTGTAAAAACCACAAAATGTGTAGGTTGGTGTTTCGATAATTATTACTATTGACAGTATACTTTGAATTTTTGTTGAATTTTTGTTCATTATCATGGGAGAGGTTTTGTGCAAATCTGTAGGTTTCTCGGGTGCAGACGCACGTATGTTTAGTTAGAAACTGTTGTTTAGAAACCATTAAAAAAAATATTTACACCGGTCTTGTTGTGCATATAAAATACACATATATATAAATATATATAAAAAATATGAATAAAACAATTATATAAACTCAGTAAAACAATAAAGTCCTCTCACTGTCAACTGCGTTTATTTTCATCAAACTTAACATGTGTAAATATTTGTATGAACATAACAAGATTCAACAACTGAGACATAAACTGAACAAGTTCCACAGATATGTGACAAAAATAAATGGAATAATGTGTCCTTGAACAAAGGGGGGGGTCAAAATCAAAAGTAACAGTCAGTATCTGGTGTGGCATTAAGTACTGCAGTGCATCTTCTCCTCATGGACTGTACCAGATTTGCCAGTTCTTGTTGTGAGATGTTACCCCACTCTTCCACCAAGGCACTTGCAAGTTCCCGGAAATTTCTGTTGGGAATGGTCCTAGCCCTCACCCTCCGATCCAACAGGTCCCAGACGTGCTCAATGGGATTGAGATCCAGGCTCTTAGCTGGCCATGGCAGAACACTGACATTCCTGTCTTGCAGGAAATCACGCATAGAACAAGCAGTACGGCTGGTGACATTGTCATTGTCATGCTGGAGCGTCATGTCAGGATGAGCCTGCAGGAAGGGTACCACATGAGGGACGAGGATTTTTTTTTTTACAACAAGCTCAGTCCGATGATGCTGAAACACCGCCGCAGACCATTTAGAATTTTTTTATTTTACCTTTATTTAACTAGGCACTAGTTTGCCACTGCGAGGACGATCAGTTGTTCGTCCTGTCTCCATGTAGCGCTGTCTTAGGCGTCTCACAGTACGGACATTGCAATTTATTGCCCTGGCAACATCTGCAGTCATCATGCCTCCTTGCAGCATGCCTAAGGCATGTTCACGCAGATGAGCAGGGCCCCTGGGCATATTTCTTTTGGTGTTTTTCAGAGTCAGTAGAAAGACCTCTTTAGTGTCCTAAGTTTTCATTACTGTGACCTTAATTGCCTATCGTCTGTAAACTTTTAGTGTCTTAACGACCGTTCCACAGGTCCATGTTCATTAATTGTTTATGAATCATTGAATAAGAAGATCTGTGAAGTTATTTGGATTTTTACAAATGATCTTTGAAAGACAGGGTCCTGAAAAAGGGATGTTTCTTTTTTTGCTGACTTTAATAATAATTATTTAAAAAATATATATAATAATAAAGAAATAATTCCTCTCCAGTCTCTTCCACTCACCCTGAGTATGTGCTGGTGACCACTTTGAGTGTGGCGGCGTTGCGGAGCAGCTTGTCCAGGGTGCTGACGATCTGGCAGAATTTGGGCCTCAGGTTCCTCTCCTTCACCCAGCACTCCAACATGAGCTGGTGCAGCACCATGGGGCAGTCCATAGGAGGGGGCAGACGGTAGTCCTGTTCAACCGCAGTCATCACCTAAGAAAAGGGTTTAATACGATATGATACAATGTGATTGTATACAATGTGGCACGATACAATATGATACGTTATGATACCACAGGATACAATACCATATGATATGATAGAATAGGTTTAGGGATCAATTCCATTCTCAATTCCTGTCCATTTAAAAAGTGTATTGAAATTCTAATTCATGAGGAAGAACAGAAAATAAATTAAGAGTCAGTTAATTCAGTTGATTACTGTTGATTGCTGTTGATTACTGTTGATTACATGTGATTACTGTTGATTACAGTTGTTTACAGTTGATTACTGTTGATTGCTGTTGATTACTGTTGATTACATGTGATTACTGTTGACTGCTGTTGATTACTGTTGATCACATGTGATTACTGTTGATTACAGTTGATTACAGTTGATTACAGTTGATTACTGTTGATTACAGTTGATTACAGTTGATTACTGTTGATTACTGTTGTTACAACATGCTATTTTCTGTTCTACTTTCTATAAACTTCACATGTATTTGACTACTTGCTACAAAGCAAATGGGCCTTTGTAAAAGATGAAGAATCTCTCTACTGCACTGCACAACTTGCTCTCCCCGTTTCCTCATTTATTTGTCATGACGTGTTTGTATTCTCTACAAAGCTATTTATATCCATATGCTGTCGGTATGTATTTTGGTTACTTCTTGCTGCAATGCAAATTTGCCTTTGGGATCATACAACATCTGTACTTTTCATATTCCTATTTTTCGCTGCTCACAAATGTAATGATTATTTTGAAACTGGCTACTGCAGTGATACAACATGTTGGATGCCACGTTTGGATGAGCATAATTGCTCTCTATTCATTAATAAGGTAGAAGCCCAGTGAGATGGTAAGATGTGTTTTGGGGATAGAGAGTGGGTGTGTGTGAGCTTGTGCGTATGAGTGTGTGTGTGGTAGTTAACTACTCTGCCGTAGTAAATATCTGTGGATTGAAGATACAGGCGGAGACGTGGTTAGCAGGAGACATTAAAGTAAAAAAAAACGTCAACACAGCTGCACTAACCACCTGCACAGTGAAGATAAAAACTCTCAAGCATAACTGTCAAGCTCAAACTAAAAGTACAACTGCAATGTACCTCAGTGTAAACTATCCCTTCAAGACTATGAATCTGAAATAAAACAGTGGCTCCATTCCAACAGCCATACTAGCACACTACTTTAAATTCATGACCAATAAATTATTTCATTCTAAGTAATTCATTCAGGGAACACGGATGAAAATTTGCTTTGTTGCTAAACGGGGACTTTTACATTGATGTTGAAACTGAAATGTTTTAATTCAATGACTAATGTGCACTGTCCCTATCAAATAAATACCCCGAATAAATAGTAAGGTAGTGTGGGTATTGGAACCATATTCAACACGCTGTGTCGATCTGTCAGACGCAACGGGAGCTAGGAACTAACTAACTGACATCCAGGTCGCATGCTAGTGTGTTCTAGTCTGCTACAGTAGATTTTGAAACACTTCTTCTGGTAGTATGAGCCTATCAGACGCAACAGGAGCTAGGAACTAACTAACTCACATCCTGGTTGCCCATGTCCCAGTAGGGCCTCTCTCCGTAGGACACCACCTCCCACATGACGATGCCGTAGCTCCAGACGTCACTAGCCGAAGTGAACTTCCTGAAGGCAATGGCCTCAGGGGCGGTCCAGCGGATGGGAATCTTTCCTCCCTGCAGAGACACAGGGGGAGGCGGGGTTGATACAGTGGAGCATGCTGGGCGATGGAGCCATTATAAACACTCACACAGGGAGAGGAAGGTAGACACATGCAGACACACGCAGGCAGAGACACACACACACATACGCAGAGACACAAACACGCAGAAATACACACACGCAGAGATACACACAGAGACACACACACACACTTACACGCAGACACACACACACACACACACACACACACACACACACACACACACACACACACACACACACACACACACACACACACACACACACACACACACACACACACACACACACACACACACAGGTAACCAAAGTCTCACAAACATGATCACAGAATGCAGAGAGACACAAAGACACAAATGAGTGAGCACACTCACACACACACACACACACACACACACACACACACACACACACACACACACACACACACACACACACACACACACACACACACACACACACACACACACACACACACACACACACACACACACACACACAGGTAACCAAAGTCTCACAAACATGATCACAGAATGCAGAGAGACACAAAGACACAAATGAGTGAGCACACTCACACACACACACACACACACACACACACACACACACACACACACACACACACACACTCACACACACACAAAATTGCAAACAAACAAAGAAAGCAAACAAACAAGCAATCTCACAGATAAACACACACAGACAAAAATAGAAAGACCGATTAAACACAGACCAAGCTAACAAGATCCATACCTACAACCCCCCTCTCCATTCAGGTCACTCATACCCACAACCACCCTCTCCATTCAGGTCACTCATACCCACAACCACCCTCTCCATTCAGGTCACTCATACCCACAACCCCCCTCTCCATTCAGGTCACTCATACCCACAACCCCCCTCTCCATCCAGGTCACTCATACCCACAACCCCCCTCTCCATCCAGGTCACTCATACCCACAACTCCCCTTTCCATCCAGGTCACTCATACCCACAACTCCCCTCTCCATCCAGGTCACTCATACTCACAACTCCCCTCTCCATCCAGGTCACTCATACCTACAACCCCCTCTCCATTCAGGTCACTCATACCCACAACCCCCCTCTCCATTCAGGTCACTCATACCCACAACCACCCTCTCCATCCAGGTCACTCATACCCACAACCCCCCTCTCCATTCAGGTCACTCATACCCACAACCACCCTCTCCATCCAGGTCACTCATACCCACAACCCCCCTCTCCATCCAGGTCACTCATACCCACAACCCCCCTCTCCATCCAGGTCACTCATACCTACAACCCCCCTCTCCATCCAGGTCACTCATACCCACAACCCCCTTCTCCATCCAGGTCACTCATACCCACAACCCCCCCTCTCCATCCAGGTCACTCATACCCACAACCCCCCTCTCCATCCAGGTCACTCATACTCACAACTCCCCTCTCCATCCAGGTCACTCATACCCACAACCCCCCTCTCCATCCAGGTCACTCATACTCACAACTCCCCTCTCCATCCAGGTCACTCACCAGAGAGCTAGTGTAAGTAGGATCGGCTGATGAGTCGTCTAGGAAACGGGACAGGCCGAAGTCGGACACCTTACACACCAGGTTGGTATTAACCAGGATGTTGCGGGCAGCCAGGTCCCGGTGAACGTAGTTCATATCCGAGAGGTACTTCATGCCCGCCGCGATGCCACGCAGTATGCCCACCAGCTGGGTCACCGTGAAGCGCCCGTCATTCAGCTGTGAGGGAGGCGAGGGGTAATGAAGAGGGGGTTAGGGAGGGAGGGTAGATAGATTGAGGGTTAATGCAGAAAGAGGGAGTGGGTAGATAGAGGGGGGTGGGAGAGGAAGAGAGGGAGGGAAAGAGAGAAGAGAGGAGAGAGAGACAGAAATGGGGGAGATGGGAGAGGAAATATATATAGGTGAGGGAGAGAGAGAGAGAGACCGATTGTGAGCGAGAGAAAGGACACCACCTCAGCACACAGGGGCACAAACACCTACCTGCAGGTGACAGCATTCCCTCCCCCAGATATGCCCCCCTAGACACAACTACGACAACATAACCAACAGAAATGGGTCACAACTCCTGCAGCTCTGTCACACGCTGGGTATGTACAGCACCTAGTCAATGGTAGGCTTCGAGGGGACTCCTACGGTAGATACATTTTTAGCTCATCTCTTGGCAGTAGTACTGTAGACTATGTTATCACTGACCTCAACCCAGAGTCTCTCAGAGTGTTTACAGTCAGCCCAATGACACCCCTATCAGATCACAGCAATATCACAGTCTACTTGAACAGAGCAATACTCAATCATGAGGCATCAAAGCCAAAGGAACTGAATAATATTAAGAAATGCTATAGATGGAAGGAAACAACAAATTCAATCCCTTTTAGACAATTTCCTGGACAAAAAGTTTCACTGTAATAGGAAAGTTGTAAACTTGGCAGTAGAAAACCTAAACTGTATTTGACCTCTCAGCTTCCCTATCAAATCTAAAAATTGCAAGCAGACAACCTAAGAAAATGAACAACAATGACAAATGGTTTGATGAAGAATGCAAAAACCCAAGAAAGAAATTGAGAAACCTATCCAACCAAAAACATAGAGACCCAGAAATCCTGAGCCTACACCTTCACTATGGTGAATCACTAAAACAATACAGAAATACATTACAGAAAAAGAACGAACAGCACGTCAGAAATCCTCTCAATGTAATTGAAGAATCCATCGAATCTAACTGCTTCTGGGAAAATTGGACACTAAACAAACAACAACAATAAGAGTTATTTATCCAAAATGGAGATATATACATGACCAAATACAAATCTTAGAATCAACAATTAAAGACTCCCAGAACCAACTGGATTCTCCAATTACGTTGAATGAACCCCAGGACAAAATACAAACCCTCTCACCTCAAAAGGCTTGTGGTGTTGATGGTATCCTATATTAAATGATAAAATATACAGACCATAAATTCCAATTGGCTATACTTCAATTATTTAACATCATCCTCAGCTATGACATCTTCCCCAATATTTGGAACCAAGGACTGATCACCCCAATAACTATCGTGGAGTGGGACATGCGTCAACTTCAACCTTAGGGAAATCCTCTGCATTATATCATTAACAGCAGACTCATACATATCCTCAGTGAAAACAAGGTACTGAGCAAATGTCAAATTGGCTTTTTACCAAATTACCGTATGACATACCACGTATTCACCCTGCACTACCCTAATTGACAAACAAACCAAAACAAAGGCAATGTCTTCTCATGCTTAGTTGATTAAAAAAAATATTTGGACTCAAATTGGAATGAGGGTCTGCTATGCAAATTGATGGAAGGCGGTGTTGGGGAAAAAAACAAGACATTCTAAAAATCCATGCACATAAACAAAATGTGTGTGGTTAAAATTGGCAAAAGAACACACACACATCTTTCCACAGGGCTGTGGGGTGAGACAGGGATGAAGCTTGAGCCCCACCCTCTTCAACCTACACCACTGTTCAAAAGTTTGGGGTCACTTAGAAATGTTCATGGCCTTCTAGGCAGAGTTGCAAAGAAAAACCATTTCTCAGACTGGCCAATAAAAATAAAAGATTAAGATTGGCAAAAGAACACAGACACTGGACCTCTGCCTAGAAGGCCAGTGTCCCAGAGTCGCCTCTTCACTGTTGACGTTGAGACTGGTGTTTTGCCGGTACTATTTATTGAAGCTGCCAGTTGAGGACTTGTGAGGCGTCTGTTTCTCAAACTAGACATTCTAATGTTCTTGTCCCCTTGCTCAGTTATACACCGGGGCCTCCCACTCCTCTTTCAATTCTGGTTAGAGACAGTTTGCGCTGCTCTGTGAAGGGAGTAGTACACAGCATTGTACCAGATCTTCAGTTTCTTGGCAATTTCTCACATGGAATAGTCTTCATTTCTTAGAACAAGAATAGACTGATGAGTTTCAGAAGAAAGGTTTTTGTTTCTGGACATTTTGAGCCTGTAATCGAACCCACAAATGCTGATGCTCCAGATACTCAACTAGTCTAAAGAAGGCTAGTTTTATTGCTTCTTAAATCAGGATAACAGTTTTCAGCTGTGCTAACATAATTGCAAAAGGGTTTTCTAATGATCAATTAGTATTTTAAAATGATAAACTTGGATTAGCTAACACAAAGAGCCATTGGAACATAGAAGTGATGGTTGTTGATAATGGGCCTCTATACGCCTATGTAGATATTCCATAACAAATCTGCCGTTTCCAGCTACAATAGTAATTTACAACATTAACAATGTCTACACTGTATTTCGGATCAATTTGATGTTATTTTAATGGACAAAAAATTTGCTTTTCTTTAAAAAACAAGGACATTTCTAAGTGACCCCAAACTTTTGAATGGTAGTGTATACTGTATATCAACGAATTGGCGAGGGCACTAGAACAGTCGGCCTCACCCTACTAGAATCTGAAGTCAAATGTCTACTGTTTGCTGATGATCTGGTGCTTCTGTCCCCAACCAAGGAGGGCCTACAGCAGCAACTAGAACATCTGCACACATTCTGTCAGACCTGGACCCTGACAGTGAATCTCAGTCAGACAAAAATAATGGTGTTCCTAAAAAGGTTATGCAGGTTATGCATTCCATCTAGACACCGACAACTCTACATACCTCGGCCTAAATGTCAGCGCCACAGGCAACGTACACAAAGCTGTGAATGAGGCAAGGCAAGAGGTGCCTTCTACGCCATCAAAATAAACACTACGCTTCAAAGCCATACAATACTCCTTCCGTGGCCTCCAACTGCTCTTAAGTGCTAGTAAAACTAAGTGCATGCTCTTCAAAAGATCGCTGCCCGCACCCGCCCGTCCGACTAGCATCACTACTCTGGACGGTTCTGACTTAGAATATGTGGACAACTATAAATACCTAGGTGTCTAGCTAGACTGTAAACTCTCCTTCCAGATTCACATTTAGCATCTACAATCCAAAGTTAAATCTAGAATCGGCTTCCTATTTTGCAACAACTTCACTCATGCTGCCAAACTTACCCTCGTAAAACTGACTATCATACCGATCTTTGACTTCGGCGATGTAATTTACAAATTAGCCTCCAAGACTCTACTCAGCAAATTGGATGCAGTCTATCACAGTGCCATCCGTTTTGTAACCAAAGCCCCATATACTACCCACCACTGTGACCTGTATGCTCTCGTTGGCTGGTCCTTGCTACATATTTGTCGCCAAACCTACTGGCTCCAGGTCATCTATAAGTCTTCATTCGGTATAGCTCCGCCTTATCTCAGCTCACTGGTCACCACAGCAACACCCACGCGTAGCAGGTATATTTCACTGGTCATCCCCAAAGCCATCACCTCTATTGGCTGCCTTTCCTTCCAGTTCTCTGCTGCCAATGACTGGAACGAATTGCAAAAATCACTGAAGTTGGAGACTTATATCTCCCTCACTAATTTTAAGTGTCAGCTGTCAGAGCAGCTTACCGATTGCTGCAGCTGTACACAGCCCATCTGTAAATAGCCCATCCAACCAACTACCTACCTCATCCCCATATGTGTTTTTCTGCTCTTTTGCACACCAGTATTTCTACTTGCACATCCTCATCTGCACATATATCACTCCAGTGTAAATTGCTGAATTGTAATTACTTCGCCACTGTCATGACGTTGGCCTGGGGGTAGGTTTATGACAGTCATAAATACCTCTTCCCCCATTTTTCCTCTCTCTACCCTACTGATGTTACATTTGCAAACACCTTGGTTAACATAGAGATTCTGGGAACATCAGAAGGTGGGGGGAAATGAACTATATTCTGGTAATCCGACCAATTGAACATATGCGGTGGTACTTAATGAATATGATGTCAGTTCCGTTGTCATCTGAGACATTCTCATCAATGATAAGATGACAAACTCTACAGTGGAAAGTCTACACATCAGAGTTATCGGATACACATGGAATTGTTGTTCAATTTAAATGTTTGAATATGAAATTATTCGTGATGGGATGAAATGTGATTTTGGCTTCTAAAATGTGAGAATTGGGTTTTTATAAGGTTAGGGCTCTGCTCAATCAGTGGCCCGCCCCTGTGAAGGGACATGGGCTATAAAACTTTTCAAACACGCCCTCCTCTCCCTTCCTATATAAAGCCTTGACGACAATATAACCTCCGGTTCCGAGGATGTGAGGACGACGGTCCGATGTCAAAATGGTTCAGATAATAACTACAGAACGAAGCCAACATCAGCGTGAGCTTTGGTTGCGAATGGTATGAACTTTGAACTCTTATTCACTACAGAAGTGATACCTCCTAGCCGTTGAGTTAGCAACAGCAGCTGCAAACGCAGGTTAGGAAGGAACAGACAGACTATCCCGTCTACCACACAACGATGTTACTACAACGTATTCAATTTACCAGCAGAGACATTCTTCAAAGGACAAAGGACTCGGTTGGGCAACACGGCCTTCCATCTACCACCAACCTACCGAAGCGCAGCTCAGAGTAAATATTTATTGCATTTTCCTTTTCCAAATGGGCGGTAATTTAGAATGCATAAGATACTGTATTTACGATAGCACAGCTTCTCCCTGTGTCCCTCAGTCTTCCCGCTCTTTCACTCAAACCCAGCCGCTTTTCTTTTGTGTAACCAGCAGTCATATCTGTTCCGCCCGCTAGGGATGTTTTCCTTTATGATGTCATTTGTAATCAAGTTATGATTAATTCTGTGTATGTGTAATTCTGTGTGATTAGTTAGGTATTTAGTAAATAAATAATTAAAACCAATTTTGTATTGCTGATTCAACTTGTTAGCCAGGGTTCGTGCAGATAACCAAGAATTTACAACTTTCAGATGAGACTGAATTAAGGTGAGGATTAATATTGACTGCTATTGATGTAAAATATTACTAGGTCTTTACGAGTTATTCGGAAGATAACAGCTCTATAAATATTATTTTGTGGTGCCCCTTATCTCTAGTTATTTACATTTACATGATTAGCTCAATCAGGTAATATTAATTCCGGAGAAATTATTTTCTAGAATAGCATGTCATATCACTTAATCCGGCATAGCCAAAGACATGACACCCCTATTGGCCTATTTATTGCCTTACCTCCTTACTTAATTTGCACACACTGTATACAGATTTTTCTATTGTGTTATTGACTGTTCATCCCATGTGTAATTCTATGTTGTTGTTTTTGTCGCACTGCTTTCCTTTATCTTGGCCAGGCCGCAGTTGTAAATGAGAATGTGTTCTCAACTGGCCTACAGGGTTAAATAAAGGTTAAATACATTTAATTAAATAAAAAAATACAAATTGACATACCAATTAGGATCTGGCTAAAAGTACTTGAATCAGTTATATAACCCATTGCCCTTTATGGCTGTGAGATCTGGGGTCTGCTCACCAACCAAGAATTCACAAAATGGGACACACACCCAATTGAGACTCTGCATGCAGAATTCTGCAAAAAATATCTTCAGTGTACAACGTAAAACACCAAATAATGCATGCAGAGCAGAATTAGGCCGATACCCACAAATGATAAAAATCCAGAAAAGAGACGTTCAATTCTACAACCACCTAAAAGGAACCGATTCCCAAACCTTACATAACAAAGCCATCACCTACAGAGAGATTAACCCGGAGAAGAGTCCCCTAAGCAAGCTGGTCTTCTCCCAAGAGAAGACAGGCTATATGCACACTGCCCACAAAATGAGGTGGAAACTGGGCTGCAATTCTTAACCTCCTGCCAAATGTATGACCATATTAGAGACACATACTTCCCTCAGATTACACAGACCTACAAAGAATTCAAAAACAAATCCAATTTGGATAAAATCCCATATCTATTGGGTGAAATACCACATTGTGCCATCACAGCAGCAAGATTTGTGACCTGTTGCCACAAGAAAAGGAAAAACGCCATTGTAAATACAACACATATTTATATATTTTCCTTTTTGTACTTCAACTATTTGCACATCATTACAATACTGTATATAACCAAAATATGACACTTTCTTTGGCAATGTAAACATGTTTCCCTTGCCAATAAAGCCCTTTGAATTTTATTGAATTGAGAGAGGGAAGAGGGAGATAAAATCAGTCCGTAGGTCAGTCTGTCTACATAAACATAATCTTACATAAACCTACATAAACCTACATAAGCCTACATAAACATAAACCTACATAAGTCTTCATAAACATAAAACTACATAAGCCTACATAAACCTACATAAGCCTACATTGACATAAAGCTACATAAGCCTTCATAAACATAAACCTACATAAGTGCCCCTTCGCCACTAGGTCAGTCTACATAAACATAAACCTACATAAACATAAACCAACATACGCCTTCATAAACATAAGTCTACATAAACCCAAATAAGCCTACATTGACATAAACCTACATAAGCCTACTGTACATAAATATAAACCTGCATAAACATAAACCTACATTAACCTACATAAGCCTACATAAATATAAACCTACATAAACATAAACATAATAAACATAAACCTACAAAAGCCTACATAAACCTACATAAATATAAACCGACATAAGCCTACATAAACATAATAAACATAAACCTACATGAACCTACATATGCCTTCATAAACATGAACCTACATAAGCCTTCATAAACATAAACCTACATAAGCCTTCATAAACATAAACCTACATAAGCCTTCATAAACATAAACCTACATAAGCCTACATAAACATAAACATAACATATGGCATAACTATCCACGACTGGTTCTGTCAGTCTGCAACAGATTACCATGTGTCTGATCCCATCTAATGAGTCATTTAAATATTTAATAGTTAGAGGTGTGTGTGTGTGTGTGTTGCTACAGCATGAAAGTGAATAGGACAGTCCACTGATAATTAGTTACAGTTAGAATTAAATTATCTTTTCCCAGAATGACTAGAGGTTCGACCTTTCTCTACTTATCCAGTCTTGACTGAAATTAATTAAGCATTGAGTTGATGGGAACCATGCTACCACTCACAACACCTCCATAGAATTAGAATAACTAGAATGGAAAATCATGTCTCCTTGACTTGAAGCAGGTTGACATTTATTGTCATGAATCTTGCCTTGGAGGCCAACCTGAGCGATGTCCGCTAGATGGGCCAGCTGCAAAGTAAAATTGGCAAAATCGTAAAGATTAATGCAAACAAAAATGTTTAGGTTAGGGTTAGGTTAATTTAAGGTTAGGGTTAGGCATTAGGGTTAACAGTGGGTTAAGGTTAGGTTTAAAATCGGATTTTTATGACTTTGCGGCTGTGCCAGCTAGTGACCACTCTACAGAGCTGCCTCCAGTACATGAGTCATTCAAATAAATGCCAACCTTCTGACTTGAATGGGGATGTTCGTTGTAATGATTCTATTTTTATAAACAGCTCCATAATCAGTCCCATTTCTCATTAGTTTTGTGATGGCATACTTCCCATGTCTCAAGGAGCCTGGAAATCAAGGTTTATTTGTCATGAACTCAGGAGGGTTAGATTCCCAACGTGCCAAGTATCTAAACATACTGCTTTGTTCTTTACACATGAATGGAGTTTGACATTAAAACACATTTGGATGGGTATGTTAACAACATGATTCATCAGGGGGGGGAACTCAGGGGGGCAACTTTCACATTTTGAAATTGTCTCCCTCAGTTTTATCATTGGAATGTGATACAAAACGAGGCAACGGTGTGCTTTAGGACCATGCGGACGCCCCCGAGCGGTCGGGTAAGCTGTTTGGAGTGTTTATCCGACTGGATTTAAATGAATAAAAAATAAATACAAATATGCCCCCCCCCCACTAAAACCAAAGTTGCACCCCTGTGATTCATAACAAGGCTGGGTGGCAAGGAAACAAAACCCTAAGCAGATGTACCTTCTTTAGGAAAACAGCTCTAATGTTGGAAACAAACATCATTATGTTGTCGTCCAGAGTCACATTTATTTATTTTACAAGCTATAGCACAACAGCACAGTTTGGTCTGTTTTGTGTTTTCATTTTTGCCATGGAAAATATATCACAATGCTGGTATCGTCACAGCCCTAATGCATTGGAGGCATAGATGGATAGGACAGTCCTGCTTGGGAGTGTGTGTTTGTGTTTATGAGTGCAAATGTGTTTCTTGTTGTTATGCATGTGTTATGTGCGTTCACATGTGTACATGTGTGTAGTTCTGCCTGCATCCCAGAGCCAGGCACCGTAGTTTGACGGGACATCACTAGATCACTGCAGTGTGTATCTATGAGTCACACACACAAACACACACAAATGTAGCTGGATGGACATCTGACCGACAGGAGTGTGTGAGAAGGAGTGAGAGGATGAGCTTGAGTCACGAGATGAGCTTGAGTTTGAGTCACGAGAGATGAAATGAAATGAGATTAAATGAAATTAGGTGAATTGAGATGAGATGAAATGAACCAAGGAGAGTTATGGACATTGCTCTGTACTTTATGATCGTAAATCTATCCAATAAGAGAGATTATTTGTATATATTAACGTTATACACCATTTATTTGTTATTTATTTGTTATTTAACCTTTAACTAGGCAAGTCAGTTCTTATTTACAATGACGGCCTACCAAAAGGCAAAAGGCCTCCTGCGGGGACGGGGGCTGGGATTAAAAATATATAGAGGACAACATTGGACTGTAATAATCTGGGTTAACTGTTACAGAAAGGACAGGAGCTACTGCATAACTAAACAGAGATTAAGCGATTCCATATTATAAACTGGGTGGTTCCAGCCCTGAAAGCTGATTGGCTGACAGCCGTGGTATATCAGACCGTATACCACGGGTATGACAAAACATTGATTTTTACTGCTCTATTTACGTTATTTCACCTTTATTTAACCAGGTAGGCTAGTTGAGAACACCTTTATTTAACCAGGTAGGCTAGTTGAGAACACCTTTATTTAACCAGGTAGGCTAGTTGAGAACAAGTTCTCATTTGCAACTGCGACCTGCCCAAGATAAAGCAAAGCAGTTCGACACATACAACAACACAGAGTTACACATGGAATAAACAAACATACAATCAATAATACAGTAGAAAATCTGCATGTGCAAATGAGGTAGGATAAGAGAGGTAAGGCAATAAATAGGCCATGGTGGCAAAGTAATTACAATATAGCAATTAAACACTGGAATGGTAGGATGTGCAGATGATGAATGTACAAGTAGAGATACTGGGGTGCAAAGGAGCAAGATAAATAAATAAATACAGTATGGGGATGAGGTAGATTGGATGGGCTATTTACAGATGAGCTATGTACAGGTGCAGTGATCTGTGAGCTGCTCTGATAGCTTGTCCTTAAAGCTAATGAGGGAGGTAAGAGTCTCCAGCTTCAGTGATTTTTGCAGTTCGTTCCAGTCATTAGCAGCAGAGAACTGGAAGGTAAGGCGGCCAAAGTAAGAATTGGCTTTGGGGGTGACCAGTGAGATATACCTGCTGGAGCGCGTGCTACGGGTGGGTGCTGCTATGGTGACCAACCAGTGAGCTGTGATAAGGCGGGATAGCAATAATAGCAATAAGGCACTTAGGGGGTTTGTGATATACAGTCAATATACCACGGCTAAGGGCTGTATCCAGAACAGCCCTTAAGCCCTCAGCCGTGGTATATTGGCAATATACCACACACCCTGGTGCCTTATTGCTTAAGTATGACCACCTATGAATGGACTTGAACAGTGCACCATTCTCGTAAGAGCTCATCTAGGTGAATTAACTCTTACTGAGTGAGAGAGCATTACTGTGTGTGTGTACTGCCTATTGCCTACTGTAGGAATCATGTAATATAACTCTTTAGGTTGTAGAGGTTCTGTACTTCCCCCATCAGCGTCCACTGTCCTGTAGGAGGTGGTGTGTGTCCTTGTCCCCAGGCTTTTGTGTAGTAATATAATAATATACATTTTATGTCATTTAGCAGACACTTTTATCCAAAGCGACTTACAGGGATGCGTGCATACATTTTATTTAGGGGTGGTCACGGGAATCAAACCCACAACCCTGGTGTTGCAAGCACCATGCTCTACCAACTGAGCTACAGAGGTCCACATGTAGTCCAGTAAAATATGGTTTTGTACAGCTGAATTCCTATCAGTCAGCGATGTTGTGTTTGACTACGCATGTCTCTGGATTTTCAACAGCACAACTCATGTCACTATTGGTCAGAGGTGTCATGAACGGTTCAGCGTATCGCCATAACTGGTGTGTGTGCGGTACGACTCTAAGCATTACTGGTGTGTGTGCGGTACGACTCTAAGCATTACTGGTGTGTGTGCGGTACGACTCTAAGCATTACTGGTGTGTAGGTGGTGGTATGTGTGATTATGCGTGACTCCAGGTTTTTATGAAGTACGGTAGAATCGATATCAATTAGAATGTATCATGTACAATTCCACACATCATCGCAACTGTCAGCTTCACTCACCCTGAGGAAGGAGTCCAGCGCTCCGTTCTCCATGAACTCGGTGATGATGAGCACGGGGCAGCTGCGGGTCAGCACACCCTCCAGCCGGATCACGTTGGGGTGGTCAAACTGGCCCATGATTGACGCTTCGCCAAGGAAGTCCCGCCTCTGGCGCTCTGTGTAGCCTGCCTTCAGTGTCTTAATGGCCACCACCGCCTCACGGCGCCCGGGCTGCTTCAGGCGCCCGCGGCACACCTCCCCAAACTCACCTGGGTGGAGGGTTGGGGGGAAGGGGGGTGGGGAAGAGGGTGTGAGGGTTGGGAAGGGGGAGGGAAGTGAAGGAAGAGGGAGGAGAGAGAGGGGAGTGGAGGAAGAGGGAGGAGGGAGAGAGGGGAGTGGAGGAAGAGGGAGGAGGGAGAGAGGGGAGTGGAGGAAGAGGGAGGAGGGAGAGAGGGGAGTGGAGGAAGAGAGAGGAGAGAGAGGGGAGTGGAGGAAGAGAGAGAGGGGAGTGGAGGAAGAGAGAGGAGAGAGAGGGGAGTGGAGGAAGAGAGAGGAGAGAGGGGAGTGGAGGAAGAGAGAGGAGAGAGAGGGGAGTGGAGGAAGAGGGAGGAGGGAGTGGAGGAAGAGAGAGAGGGGAGTGGAGGAAGAGGGAGGAGGGAGAGGGGAGTGGAGGAAGAGGGAGGAGGCAGTGGAGGAAGAGAGAGGAGGGAGAGAGGGGAGTGGATGAAGAGGGAGAGGGGAGTGGAGGAAGACGGAGGAGGGAGAGAGGGGAGTGGAGGAAGAGGGAGGAGGGAGAGAGGGGAGTGGAGGAAGAGGGGAAAGAGGAGGAGGAGTGAGGGAGAGGGAGGGAGGGAGCATTACTGGTTGAACCGAAGAGGAGGAAGAAGAGGAGGAGGAAGAGGAGGAATTCTAGAAATATAGGAGTGAAAGGAAGAAGGAGATTGTAAAAGAGCGAGGGATGGGGGTTGAGCTGTGTAGGAGAGAGAGTGAATGAGGAAGGTAGGAAAAGAGAGAGACAGGAAACTTAGGGGTCTGAGAGGTTGGGGAGGGATGGAGAGAAGGAAAGATCATCCCGTGACCGGGAGTGGAGCCTGGGACCGGTGGAGGGGGAGAGGGAACGGATGAGGAGCCTGGGAGTTTTGGTGCCTTGGTAAAAAGTTGTGTGTTTATAAAGGAGAAGAGAGAAAGAGGAAGAGAAATAAAGGGACATATGGTTCAGGGTGAAGTCAGGAGAAAGAACACATGCTCTCGGAGAAGAAACAGCAAACTAGCTGGATGACAGAAGAAGTTGTTTCACTGACACCTCCCCCCCACACCTCCCCCACCACAACTACTCCCCACACCTCCCTTCCACACCTACTCCCCACACCTCCCCCTTATACCTCCCCCTCACACCTCCCTTCCACACCTACCCTCCACACCTACTCCCCACACCTCCCCTCCACACCTACTCTCCACATCTGCTCCCTAAACCTCCACACCTCCCCCTCACATCTCCTCCCACACCTACCCTCCACACCTCCCCACCTCCTCAACACTCCTCCTCTCCCTGCCTACCCTCCACACCTCCCTCTCCATACCTACTCTCCACATCTCCCTTCTACACCTCCCCCTCACATCTCCTCCCACACATACCCTCCACACCTCCTCAACACGTCTCCTCTCCACACCTACCTTCCACACCTACTCCCCACTCCTCCCTTCCACACCTCCCCCTCACATCTCCCTTCCACACCTCCTCTCCACACCTACTCCCCACACCTCCCCTCACCTCCCTTCCACACATCCCCCTCACACCTCCCTTCCACACCTAATCCTCACACCTACTCCCCACACCTCCCCCTCACACCTACTCTCCACACCTCCCCTCCACATCTCCCTCTCACACCCCCCCTCACATCTCCTCCTACACATACCCTCCACACCTCCTCAACACGCCTCCTCTCCACACCTACCTTCCACACCTACTCCCCACACCTCCCCCTTATACCTCCCCCTCACACCTCCCTTCCACACCTACCCTCCACACCTACCCTCCACACCTACTCCCCACACCTCCCCTCCACACCTACTCTCCACATCTGCTCCCTAAACCTCCACACCTCCCCCTCACATCTCCTCCCACACCTACCCTCCACACCTCCCCACCTCCTCAACACTCCTCCTCTCCCTGCCTACCCTCCACACCTCCCTCTCCATACCTACTCTCCACATCTCCCTTCTACACCTTCCCCTCACATCTCCTCCCACACATACCCTCCACACCTCCTCAACACGCCTCCTCTCCACACCTACTCAACACACCTCCTCTCCACACCTACTCTCCACACCTACTCCCCACACCTCCCCCTCACACCTCCCTTCCACACCTCCCCCTCACACCTCCTCTCCACACCTACTCCCCACACCTCCCCTCACCTCCCTTCCACACCTCCCCCTCACACCTCCCTTCCACACCTAATCCTCACACCTACTCCCCACACCTCCCCCTCACACCTCCCCTCCACATCTCCCTCTCACACCCCCCCCCCCCCCCCCTCACACTTACTCTCCACACCTCCCCCCACATCTCCCCTCCAGGCCTCCTCTCCACGCCTCCCCTCCACACCTCCCCTCTACACCTACCATCCACACCTCCTCTCCACACCAAACCTCCCCTCCACACCCCCCACACCTCCACACCACACCACACCTCCCCTCCACACCCACCCCTACACCTACTCTCCACACCACCCCCACACCTCCTCTCCACACCTCCCCCCAACAACCCTTTTGCCCCCTTCCACCTAACACACAACTTGTTCAACCAACAACCCACCCCAACATCACCCACTCCCCTAAACACACAGCTGTCCCAAAACATCTCTCCATCTTCACAAATACCCCCCCTACCCCAAACACAAAATCCATTCCCTCCCAAAACCCTGCCCTCTGAACACCGCACTTCAACACCTAGCTATGTTGGTTACCTGCACCGATGACCTCCTCAATCTTCACACACGAGATGTCAATCTCCTTGGCAAACTCATGGACTGCCTCATTGGGGTCTTCGTAAGTGAACGGATCAATGTACACCTTCACCCCGGGAGAAACTACAGAGATGAAGGGAGGGATGCATCAGATGTTCTTGAATATACACCTTCACCCCAGGAGAAACTACAGAGATGAAGGGAGGGATGCATCAGATGTTCTTGAATATACACATTCACCCCAGGAGAAACTACAGAGATGAAGGGAGGGATGCATCAGATGTTCTTGAATATACACATTCACCCCAGGAGAAACTACAGAGATGAAGGGAGGGATGCATCAGATGTTCTTGAATATACACATTCACCCCAGGAGAAACTACAGAGATGAAGGGAGGGATGCATCAGATGTTCTTGAATATACACATTCACCCCGGGAGAAACTACAGAGATGAAGGGAGGGATGCATCAGATGTTCTTGAATATACACATTCACCCCAGGAGAAACTACAGAGATGAAGGGAGGGATGCATCAGATGTTCTTGAATATACACATTCATCAGATATTCATGACACTGGCAGTTTTTTGTTGTTGTTGTTGTGTTCCAATGCATAATTATGAACTAATACAGTTATGAATGGAAATGGAATCACATTTGATGCATGAACAGCAGTTGGACATATCTATCACACAGCTCTTTGAGTCTTGAAAAGCTGAAAAGCCAGGGAGTCTGCTGCACTTTGGGGTTTCATAAACCACCTGATCTAGATAATCATGGTTTCATTGAGCAAATGCAGTTTCCTGCTTTGGTTAGGTGATTGGATAATTGATTAAATCAGGTGGTTTACTGTCCTGGTTTGAACAAAGGACCACAGAAAGGCGTAGCTCTCCAAGTCTGCACTCACAACATGCACGCACGCACACAAACCCCAACACACAAACCCCTCCCCCAACACACACACACACACACAACCCCCTCCCCCAACAGACACACACCTTCCCCTCAGTACTCACCATACTGCTGCAGCTTCTCTGTGTACTCCAGCTCCGAACCGCTGCGTTGTTTCCTACAAACAAGGACCACACACGCACAATCTCATTCACATCATCCATCCTCTGTCTTGGCAGGCACTCCACAGTAGATACACAGGCTGCTTTCAAATAACAAGCAGAAGATAGTAGATTGTCTGCAGACAGTCGAAATTGGAAGAATGGAACAATGCTCAGGGTGGTTAAAGCCTTTCTAAGGGCCTTTTCAGGATTCAAGGAACCAAGATACCAAACAATGACCAAAAATGTCAAAACAATGACCAAAAAGGCCTGTTAGATAAATACATACAAGTCAAACACTTACCGAGAGCAAACTATGGCAATGACCACAAGGGCGACGATGACCACAAGACCGGCGGACGCTGAGCCCACTATGAGAGGCAGCTGGTCCTGCACTGACTTCATAGGGTCACCTAAAGGTCACCGAAGAAATAATAATCAAAGAATAAACACCTGGAATGTCACTGAAGAACTTCTTAAAGAAACCAGCTAGCGAAATATGGAGGCAGATCCATGGCAAAACAAATAATGGGTATTGTATTCCAATCTGTGTTTACATGTGTGTATATATATATATTTTTTCTTCACAATCAATACATGTCATTATGAAAAACAATGCATAGTAAAAAAATTATTTATATATATTCTAATATTAATTTGACTTCAATGTTATTTGTATTCACCTTGCATTCATCTGCTACCATAATATGCGACCCTGAGTATATCGCCACGTCGTGTATTTATTCCTTATTATTTTTCACTTTTTTTCTTTACGTTTTATTCTGCATTGCTGGGAAGGGCCCGTAAAAAAAAAGCACAGCTCCTTGAAATAGCTTGTTCGGAGTTCTTTCACTGCTTGGATGGATTGTACTGATTAAAGATAACATAGAACATCTCTAAAACACTGGTGAATAAAAAGACGAGGCATTATCAATGGTGAAGGACAATGATAAATAGTGATGGGACAGAAGGGAAGGGAGAGAGACAGAGAAAGAGAAGGAAAGACAAAGTAGTGAAGGCGGAGAAGGAGGAGAGAGAGGGAAAGAGAGAGAACGAGAGACAGACACAGAACGCAGAGAGAAAGAGTGTGACAATGAAGTAGCGAAGGAGGAGGAGGAGGAGGAGGAGGAGGAGGAGGAGGAGGAGGAGGAGAGAGAGGGAAAGAGAGAGAGCGAGAGACAGACAGAACACAGAGAGAAAGAGTGTGACAATGAAGTAGCGAAGGAGGAGGAGGAGGGGGAGGAGGAGGAGGAGGAGAAATGAAATGACTTACTGTGTGTTGAGGTGCTGAAGTCCTTAGGGATGCTGTAGCGGCCATAGCCAGCCACGGTGCGAGCCCGGACCTGGACCACGTAGGGAGTGGCAGCCCGCAATCCCTCCACACGGACTGAGCTGTGCTGGGCTGTCACCGTGTGAGACATGGCCTGGCCCTGTGGAACACATCAATCAATCACATGTATTTATGAAGCCCTTTTAACATCAGCAGTTGTCACATGCTTTTACAGGAACACAGCATAGACCAGTGGTATTCAAAGTCGGGGGTCCCCAGAAATTCTGGTGGAAAAAACAGGCTCCCCTGAATTAGACTTGTTGGATTCTAGCTGGAAATATACTTATTCATGTTACCATGCTACAACTTACTGATTACTTTATATGTATAAGGAATGTATATATTAGGGGTCAAGGAAATGTCAAGAGGAACTTGATATGTGGGAAGTTGCTGACTGAGAAAAGGGGAAATGCAGAAAATTATTGTGGAAAAGAGAAACAGTCTAGTTTCAGTTCCTGATAGGGCAGGCCAGTTCCTGTGGAACCAGGAACATGAGGGATGTGGAACTGAACTTGAGATAAGGGCGACAGATGAAGAGAGAAGACACTGCTGGAAGGGGGGCCACAGGGGCCCACCCTGAAGACCATCTGATTATAGTAGGGCATGGTTGCGTTGTCTAGCGGTTACGATTCGGCACGCCATGGCCCGGGTTCGATTCCCTGTCAGGAAACGACTTACTATAGGGCTCCCGAGTCGCGCAGCGGTCTAAGGGGTCAGTTTGTTATATCTGGAGTACTTCTCCTGTCCTATTCGGTGTCCTGTGTGAATTTAAGTGTGCTCTCTCTAATTCTCTCTTTCTCTCTTTCTTTCTCTCTCTCGGAGGACCTGAGCCCTAGGACCATGCCTCAGGACTACCTGACATGATGACTCCTTGCTGTCCCCAGTCCACCTGGCTGTGCTGCTGCTCCAGTTTCAACTGTTCTGCCTTATTATTATTGGACCATGCTGGTCATTTATGAACATTTGAACATCTTGGCCATGTTCTGTTATAATCTCAAACCCGGCACAGCCAGAAGAGGACTGGCCACCCCTCATAGCCTGGTTCCTCTCTAGGTTTCTTCCTAGGTTTTGGCCTTTCTAGGGAGGTTTTCCTAGCCACCGTGCTTCTACACCTGCATTGCTTGCTGTTTGGGGTTTTAGGCTGGGTTTCTGTACAGCACTTTTAGATATCAGCTGATGTACGAAGGGCTATATAAATCAATTTGATTTGATTTGATTTAAGGCAAGAGGGTTACTACAGTCCCTGGTTTGAATCCAGGCTGTATCACATCTGGCCGTGATTGGGAGTCCCATAGGGCAGCGCACAATTGGCTCGGGTTTGGCCGGATGTAAATAATAATTTGTTCTTAACTGACTTGCCTAGTTAAATACAACAACAACAACAACACTTGTCCTATCTCACACACACACACACACACACACACACACACACACACACACACACACACACACACACACACACACACACACACACACACACACACACACACACACACACACACTTCCATGCCCATGAGGGTCCTATCTCTCACACACACACACATCTCACACACACACACATTTCCACGCCCATGAGGGTCCTATCTCTCACACACACACACATCTCACACACACACACACACACACACACACACACATTTCCACGCCCATGAGGGTCCTATCTCTCACACACACACACATCTCACACACACACACACACACACACACATTTCCACGACCATGAGGGTCCTATCTCACACACACACACACACACATTTCCACGCCCATGAGGGTCCTATCTCTCACACACACACACATCTCACACACACACACACACACACACACACATTTCCACGCCCATGAGGGTCCTATCTCACACACACACACACACACACATTTCCACGCCCATGAGGGTCCTATCTCACACACACACACACACATTTCCACGCCCATGAGGGTCCTATCTCACACACACACACACACACATTTCCACGCCCATGAGCGTCCTATCTCACACACACACACACACATTTCCACGCCCATGAGCGTCCTATCTCACACACACACACACATTTCCACGCCCATGAGGGTCCTATCTCACACACACACACATTTCCACGCCCATGAGGGTCCTATCTCACACACACACACACACATTTCCACGCCAATGAGGGTCCTATCTCACACACACACACACATTTCCACGCCCATGAGGGTCCTATCTCACACACACACACACATTTCCACGCCCATGAGGGTCCTATCTCACACACACACACACACACATTTCCACGCCAATGAGGGTCCTATCTCACACACACACACATTTCCACGCCCATGAGCGTCCTATCTCACACACACACACACACATTTCCACGCCCATGAGGGTCCTATCTCACACACACACACATTTCCACGCCAATGAGGGTCCTATCTCACACACACACACACATTTCCGCGCCCATGAGGGTCCTATCTCACACACACACACACACACACACACATTTCCACGCCCATGAGGGTCCTATCTCAACACATGACACACAGCATGGTAGCAACACTACATGACAACAACATGGCAGCATCACAAAATGGTAAAAGCACAAAACATGGTAGCAGCGTAAAACATGGTACAAACATTATTGGGCACAGACAACAGCACAAAGGCAAGAAGGTAAGTTCACGCGAAGCAGCCACAACTGTCAGAAAGAGTGTCCGGGATTGAGTCTTAGAATGAAGAGATGGAGATAAAAATAAAAAAATCCTGTTTTTGCAGCTTGTTCCAGTCGCTGCAACTATAAGAGAAGCGACCCAGGGATGTGTGTACTTTGGGGACCTTTAACAGAATGTGACTGGCAGAACGGGTGTTGTATGTGGAGGATGACGGCTGCAGTATAGAGTGCAGTGATGTGTCCTATAAGGAGCATTTGTGGCAAATCTGATGGCCGAATGGTAAAGAACATCTAGCCACTCAAGAGTACCCTTAGCTGCCGATCTATAAATTACATCTCCCTAATCTAGCATGGGTAGGATGGTCATCTGAATCCGAGTTAGTTTGACAGCTGTGGAGAACGAGTAGCGATTACGATAGAGGAAACCCAAGTCTAGATTTAACTTTAGCCTGCAGCTTTGATATGTCCTGAGAGAAGGACAGTGTACCGTCTAGCCATACTCCCAAGTACTTGAATGAGGTGACTACCTCAAGCTCTAAACCCTCAGAGGTATGAATCACACGGGTGGGGAGAAGTGCATTCTTCTTACCAAACCACAATGTTTTGGAGATGTTCAGAACAAGGTTAAGGGCAGAGAAAGCTTGTTGGACTCTAAAGCTTCAAAAACACAGACGCCAGAATTGGTACACTAGAATTACATTCATTTCCAATGAAGTGCTGTGTTTGCCTTGCAGCATAGCGTTGCAGAGGCAGTTGCAGTGTGTTCTGTGTGGTTCATACAGTACGTTGGATTTATCGAATGTATGCGTCAAACTGTATGTGTCGACGGTTTGACAGTAATGGTAGCAGAAGGGGAATGTTGAACTTTTGTTGCACACATCCAGATGATGCTGCGTACCATTTTGCACAATGACGCTGTTAGTGTGTTCGAAGCATAAGAAAGCTTTGTTGTAGAGCGTTTCACACAAAATCTGGGGCTGAGTATAAGACTGTATCATCTGCATATAAATGGATGAGAGCTTCCTACTGCCTGAGGTATGTTGTTTTTTAAAGTTTTTTTTAAAGAGGTGGATCAGCTTAATATTGCGGAAAGATTGTTGCTTCCATCAATGTAATTGTCTGCATCATTTCCAATCTCCCATCTTTTTTTTGTATATATATATATATATATATATATATATATATATATATATATATATATATATATATATATCTCCATATACATACACATATGCATACATATACACATACCTATATAGATATACATACTTTTTAGAATATACCTTTATTATTCCCCCCAAACCCTACCACTCTTCCCCCAACTGGAGTAAACTAATAAACTATAACACTTAGGCTTCTACCTTCAGTTTATACATCTTATACACATTTTACAGACAATCTATTTTACAATAGTTATATTTTGTTTGTTTTTAGTCCTTCCTCTATTTCTGATGTCCATCCAGTTTGATTTCTATTTGTAACTGTGCTATTGCACAACATTTCTGAACCTTTATACATTTTACAGACCCTGTATGTTTTACATTGGTTATCTTGTTATTAGTCCCACCCTTCAGCTCCATTCAACCTCTCCCATCTATCTTTCAACACCATAATTTTGGATTTCTATTTGCCATCTATTTTCCAGCTGTGCTGTGATGCTTCACAAAAGTACTGAACCTTTCTATTCTCATAGCTTCTACAGATTGTAAATGAAAGATAAACATTATTACTAAAATAATTATTATATTATTGATTGATTGACTATGGCTTTTCAAATCACCCAGTATTGCCATCTGCAGCGTTAGTTCTAGGCAAATGTTGCAATTCTTCAGCCATTCCTGGACCTGTGACCAAAAATGAGCTACATATGGAGAATACCAAAATAAATGCTTCCTCACAGCCAAATCTGCAGAGCTGGGAAGATTGTATCCCCCATATATATAACATTCTATTGGTTGCAAGTAAAAAAAATGGAAGTTTTGAACCCGGTGTTGTTTTGCGTATCAATTGATAAACCATGTGCCATGGAATGAGTACATTGAAAATCTCTTCCCAACTATTCTGTCATTTATATGGCACCGCAGTCAGTTTTTTGGTCCTTAAATTAAATTGGTATGTGTTTATATTTATCAGACCTTTCTTTAACCATTTATGTTCTTTAATACAGGGCCGACATACAAGTTCCATACTTTTTCCTCCTTCTACTTGCCTCTTCCATTTCTGTGGTAATGCTGCAAATAGTTGGTTGTAATTTTGTGTAGAGCAGACATTTCCATATATTTGTGTTAGCTTCATTCATAAAATTATACCTTTTTTAAATGTATTTTTTTTTTAATTTCTTCCGAAAAATATGTTTTTTTAATCAATTAGTTACTTACTTGAGTTTAACCACACTATTTGTTGTATTATTTGTTCTGTATTTTCAGGTGGATTAAACTGAAATTGCAACCAACGTTCTAAGGCTTGTTTAAAAAAATAACAATATTTTGGAGATTCATTTCCTTTTCAAACAACCAAAAGTGAGCAGTTGCAATCTGAAAAGGGGAAAAGGCCATTCTTGAACATGGGATGAGACATTCCTACCAGTTTACTAGAGAACCAGTTTGGATTTAAGTATAACTTTTGTATGACTGATGCCTTTAGTAGGAGGTCTAATGCTTTAATATTTAATCATTTCTGCCCTCCGAATTCATAATTGTTATATAAATAGGCCCTTTTAATTTGGCTTGCAATTTCAAATAAAATTGAATATTCTTTGTTCATATAATTTAAAAAGCAGGTCACTAGGTGTAGGCAAAACCATGAGCAAATAGGTAAACTGTGATATGACCCAAGAGTTAATCAGGGTGATTTTTTCACAAATAGACAGGTATTTTCCTTACCATGGTAGCAAGATCTTATCTATTTTTGCTAATTTTCTATAAAAATGTTTTGGAGTGAGAATTTCTTTCTTTTGGGATTTGTATACCGAGTATGTTCACATCTCCGTCAGACCATTTAGTTGGTAAACTACATAGTAATGTAAAATTAGCATTTTTTTGCGATCCAATACATAATATAGTACACTTATCATAATTTGGTTTTAATCCAGAGAGGATAGCAAAAGTATCTAGATCCTCTATGAGGCCGTGGAGAGATTATAATTGTGATTTTAAAAGAAAACATGAATCAATTGCGTACAATGACACCTTAGTTTTTAAGCCACGGATTTCTAATCCCTTGATATTATTGTTTGATCTAATTTTAACAGCTAACATTTCGATGGCAATAATAAATAGATATGCCGATAGTGGACAACCTTGTTTTACTCCTCTAGATAGTTTAACATTTTCTGAGTTCTACCCATTATTTACTATTTTACACCTAGGGTTACTACACATAACTTTAACTGAAATTGAAACATTCTAGCCATTTGTATATAAACTCTAGTCGTACTTTATCAAAAGCCTTTTCAAAATCAGCTATGAAAACCAGGCCTGATGTCCCCGATATTTCATAGTATTCTATTGTTTCCAGTACTTGTCTTATGTATCACCCATGTAAAAAGAGGTCTCCAATTTTTTAAATGGACTGGATCTTTATATACAGTGGGGCAAAAAGTATTTAGTCAGCCACCAATTGTGCAAGTTCTCCCACTTAAAAAGATGAGAGAGGCCTGTAATTGTCATCATAGGTACACTTCAAATATGACAGACAAAATGAGAAAAAAAATCCAGAAAATCCCATTGTAGGATTTTTATGAATTTATTTGCAAATTATGGTGGAAAATAAGTATTTGGTCACCTACAAACAAGCAAGATTTCTGGCTCTCACAGACCTGTAACTTCTTCTTTAAGAGGCTCCTCTGTCCTCCACTCGTTACCCGTATTAATGGCACCTGTTTGAACTTGTTATCAGTATAAAAGACACCTGTCCACAACCTTAAACAGTCACACTCCAAACTCCACTATGGCCAAGACCAAAGAGCTGTCAAAGGACATCAGAAACAAAATTGTAGACCTGCACCAGGCTGGGAAGACTGAATCTGCAATAGGTAAGCAGCTTGGTTTGAAGAAATCAACTGTGGGAGCAATTATTAGGAAATGGAAGACATACAAGACCACTGATAAACTCCCTCGATCTGGGGCTCCACGCAAGATCTCACCCCGTGGGGTCAAAATGATCACAAGAACGGTGAGCAAAAATCCCAGAACCACACGGGGGGACCTAGGGAATGACCTGTAGAGAGCTGGGACCAAAGTAACAAAGCCTACCATCAGTAACACACTACGCCGCCAGGGACTTAAATCCTGCAGTGCCAGACGTGTCCCCCTGCTTAAGCCAGTACATGTCCAGGCCCGTCTGAAGTTTGCTAGAGAGCATTTGGATGAACCAGAAGAAGATTGGGAGAATGTCATATGGTCAGATGAAACCAAAAACTAACTTAAAAAACAAAAAACAAAAAACCAATAACCAAAAACTCAACTCGTCGTGTTTGGAGGACAAAGAATGCTGAGTTGCATCCCAAAAAAAACATACCTACTGTGAAGCATGGGGGTGGAAACATCATGCTTTGGGGCTGTTTTTCTGCAAAGGGAACAGGACGACTGATCCGTGTAAAGGAAAGAATGAATGGGGCCATGTATCGTGAGATTTTGAGTGAAAACCTCCTTCCATCAGCAAGGGCATTAAAGATGAAACGTGGCTGGGTCTTTCAGCATGGCAATGATCCCAAACACACCGCCCGTGCAACAAAGGAGTGGCTTCGTAATAAGCATGTCAAGGTCCTGGAGTGGCCTAGCGAGTTGAAAGTCCGTGTTGCCCAGCAACAGCCCCAAAACATCACTGCTCTAGAGGAGATCTGCATGGAGGAATGGGCCAAAATACCAGCAACAGTGTGTGAAAACCTTGTGAAGACTTACAGAAAACATTTGACCGCTGTCATTGCCAACAAAGGGTATATAACAAAGTATTGAGATAAACTTTTGTTATTGACCAAATACTTATTTTCCACCATAATTTGCAAATAAATTCATTAAAAATCATAAAATGTGATTTTCTGGATTTTTTTCCCCTCATTTTTTCTGTCATAGTTGAAGTGTACCTATGATGAAAATTACAGGCTTCTCTCATCTTTTTAAGTGGGAGAACTTGCACAATTGGTGGCTGACTAAATACTTTTCTGCCCCACTGTTTACCACTTGGGTCCTGTTTCAGTAATAATGATATCAGACCTTCTTATTGCGTGTCTGATACTCTACCATTTATATAGGAGTGGTTAAAACTTGCGAATCGTGGTCCTCTGAGTATATCAAAAATAGTTTTGTATACTTCCACTGGTATGCCATCCAGCCCTGGAGTTTTCCCATTCTTAAAGGCTTTCATTGCATCAAGAAGTTCCTCCTCTGTAATTTGGCCTTCACATGAGTCTTTCTGTACATATGTTAATTTTACATTATTATTAGGAAAAAAATCCATACAATTAGATTCAGTTAGTGGAGATGGAGGAGACTGAAACGAAAACATATTCTTAAAGTACTTTACCTCCTCTTTCAAAATATAATTCAGTGAATCATGCTTGACTCCATCATTTGTAACAAGTTTCAATAAAAAAACATTTTGGTAGCATTTCTATATTGAACATTGAAAAATAATTTGGTGAATTTTCCCCCATATTCCATCCAGTTAACTTTATTTTTATAATATATTACACTGGATCTTTCTTGAATAAGTTCCTCCATTTCTTTGAGTTTTTCCTCTAACTTATTCTGTGCCTCTTTGGTACAGTTTTTATTGCTATCTAACTGTACTGTTAGTTCTTCAATTTCGTTTGTTAATATGGACTCCTTTGATCTAAATTGCTTTTGTTTTATAGATGAGTACTTCATTGCATGGCCTCTAAAGGCACATTTAAAAGTGTCCCATACAATAAGAGGATCTGCTGTACCTATGTTATGTCTGAAAAAGGCAGTTATAAACGATTCTGTCCTAGTTCTAAACAATTTATCATCTCGTAGGATTTGATCAATTTCTAATATCCTCGCCAATGTGGAAATTCTGTAAGAGTAATGTATATGCCAATTATGTGATGATCCGACCACATTCTGTCCTTTATCAACACTTTTTAAACTTTTGGTGCCAGAGAGAATGACATTAGAAAGTAGTCAAGACGACTAGCTTGATTAAGCCTCTGCCATGTATATCTCACTAGGTCAGGGTATTTAAGTCTCCATATATCCACTAATTCCAATATATCCTTGACATTCATGATTTCCTTAAATGCCTGAGGGTGATAGTTTGTAGTGTGATTTCCTTTCCAGTCCATAGAGGTATTTAAGATCATATTAACATCTCCCACCAAAATAATAGAGTCTAGTGTTGCTTGTAGAGTTGATAAATTCTTATATATATTTTCAAAGAAGCTTGGATCATCATTATTTTGACCATATAGGTTAATATGCCATATATGTTTATTGTCTAATAATATATTTAAAATAATCCATCTAACTTGATGATCTGTTTGGGCAATTTGCACATTTGGATCAAAAATGACTGTTAATTAATATCATCACCCCTTTTGAATTTCTTTGCCCATGGGAGAAATATATTTCGCCCCCCAAAACTTCATCTAAAACTGTTGAATGAGTTTCCTGTAAACAATATTCCAGATATTATATTCCTTCTCTTTTAGCCAGGTAAATACTGCTTGTCTTTTCTTATTATCTGCTAATTGTAATTGTCTATACTTATTTCACCACTTACCATAATGAGACACAACTTTCAATTCAATTTATCAAAATATATGTTTATAAATGTACCATTAAAAAGTTTTTTAAAAATGTAATACATTTTTATTTATTTATTTAACTAGGCAAGTCAGTTTAGAAAAGATTCTTATTTTCAATGACGGCCTGGAAACAGTGGGTTAACTGCCTGTTCAGGGGCAGAACGACAGATTTGTACCTTGTCAGCTCAGGGGTTTGAACTCACAACCTTCCAGTTACTAGTCCAAAGCTCTAACCACTAGGCTACCCTGCCGCCCCACATGATACCATGATATTTGCATTGCTACTAAGTAAACCTCCAATTGGTCCCTATTATTCCACCCGCTAAAAGCCCTCCTCATCCCGAGTTGTGTTGTCATCCCAATGCCCGGCAGACCACCCCCGACCCCCCGGATCCCATAGCCCCGGAGAGAGAGGGACCACTCCTTCAAAAAGAGCACACAGTGCCATTTACAGAACAGAAGCAGAACAACCGCCAAATGCATTTCCATCGCCCTCATCTCCATTTGTATTATATATAGCCATCAAAGAATATATATATTTTTAAAATCCTGTTTCTTATTTTCCATAATTAGCTATCAATATTTCTAGTCGTGTAGGCAATTTATGCAAAGGATTTTACCTCTCACCAGTCTCGCCATTACCAAAATGACATTATTGCAAGCATATTAGTAAACAATTATTGTGAATGATCCTATATTGTCCCTAACATCTTTTACTCCTTCGCAGCAGTTGTGGGACAGCCACACACACCCACACACTCATACACACCCACACACTCATACACACCCACACACTCTCAACCCTTTCCCTCCACACAACCATAGGCTCACATTCTCAACAGTTGCACCATCCCAGAGCCCAACTCAATAAAGGTCTTGATTTACGAATGCATATACAGTTGCTGTCACGCCCTGGTCTTAGTATTTTGTGTTTTCTTTATTTATTTGGTCAGGCCAGGGTGTGACATGGGTTTATTTTGTGTTGTGTTTATGTATAGGGGTTTTTCATAGGTTTTGGGATTGTGGCTTAGTGGGGTGTTCTAGCAAAGTCTATGGTTGCCTGAGGCGTTCTCAATCAGAGGCAGGTGATTCTCGTTGTCTCTGATTGGGAACCATATTTAGGCAGCCATATTCTTTGAGTGTTTCGTGGGTGATTGTTCCTGTCTCAGTGTTTTGTATTCACCAGATAGGCTGTATAGGTTTTCGCGTTCCGTTTGTTGTTTTGTATTGTTCGTATTCGTCTTCATTACAGATGTATATTATCAACCACGCTGCATTTTGGTCCGACTCTCCTTCGACGGAAGAAAACCATAACAGTTGCAGCTGTATGAGAAGGCAGGCAAGACTGTGCAAAAATAAATGGGCAGAAATGGAGAGATTTTATTAACCATTGTCACGTCCTAGATGATGGAGGTCAAATGTACACATTTGTGCTTCTACACCTGCATTGCTTGCTGTTTGGGGTTTTAGGCTGGGTTTCTGTACAGCACTGTGAGATATCAGCTAATGTACGAAGGGCTATATAAATCAATTTGATTTGATTTTCCATGAAACACCCACAACACGGTCCCCCGTATTGATCATATTCCCAAGCATCTCCATGCAGTCAGACTTTTGATTTTGTGCCACCAGGGCCACAATAATATACCCCTCTCTGAATATCCGAGTGTGACCCCCTCCCCATGAGTTACTGCAGCTAGTGACTGAGCTATGTTGTTGATGTAAATTGAGAAGAGGGTGGGGCCTAGGATAAAGCCTTGGGGTACTCCCAATGATCGTATGCTATCCATTCATGCTTTTTATATGTTCTATTTATATATTGAAACTGACTAACGAAATCAAGCCACACCCGGCCATGATTATAGACACGTTGAAGACAACTTGTCTGTCAAAACGTTGGTTATTAGGTTATTGCATCTGAGCTCCTAGAGTGTGAGGCTCTCCTTTTCTATTTTTAAGGGCCATGACAATAACAGTAAGAGGAACCTACCTGTGTTTCTGACTAACAACAGAGAAGGACTGTCTATCTTAGACATGGAAGGAGATGACTCCGCCCAGTTAGACATGGGAGATGACTCCGCCCAGTTAGACATGGGAGATGACTCCGCCCAGTTAGACATGGGAGATGACTCCGCCTAGTTAGACATGGAAGAAGATGACTCCGCCCAGTTAGACATGGAAGAAGATGACTCCGCCCAGTTAGACATGGAAGAAGATGACTCCGCCCAGTTAGACATGGAAGAAGATGACTCCGCCCAGTTAGACATGGAAGAAGATGACTCCGCCCAGTTAGACATGGAAGAAGATGACTCCGCCTAGTTAGACATGGAAGGAGATGACTCCGCCCAGTTAGACATGGAAGGAGATGACTCCGCCCAGTTAGACATGGGAGGAGATGACTCCGCCCAGTTAGACATGGAAGGAGATGACTCCGCCCAGTTAGACATGGAAGGAGATGACTCCGCCCAGTTAGACATGGAAGGAGATGACTCCGCCCAGTTAGACATGGAAGGAGATGACTCCGCCCAGTTAGACATGGAAGGAGATGACTCCGCCCAGTTAGACATGGAAGGAGATGACTCCGCCCAGTTAGACATGGAAGGAGATGACTCCGCCCAGTTAGACATGGAAGGAGATGACTCCGCCCAGTTAGACATGGATGAGATGACTCCGCCCAGTTAGACATGGAAGGAGATGACTCCGCCCAGTTAGACATGGAAGGAGATGACTCCGCCCAGTTAGACATGGAAGGAGATGACTCTGCCCAGTTAGACATGGAAGGAGATGACTCCGCCCAGTTAGACATGGAAGGAGATGACTCCGCCCAGTTAGACATGGAAGGAGATGACTCCGCCCAGTTAGACATGGAAGGAGATGACTCCGCCCAGTTAGACATGGAAGGAGATGACTCCGCCCAGTTAGACATGGAAGGAGATGACTCCGCCCAGTTAGACATGGAAGGAGATGACTCCGCCCAGTTAGACATGGAAGGAGATGACTCCGCCCAGTTAGACATGGAAGGAGATGACTCTGCCCAGTTAGACATGGAAGGAGATGACTCCGCCCAGTTAGACATGGAAGGAGATGACTCCGCCCAGTTAGACATGGAAGGAGATGACTCCGCCCAGTTAGACATGGAAGGAGATGACTCCGCCCAGTTAGACATGGAAGGAGATGACTCCGCCCAGTTAGACATGGAAGAAGATGACTCCGCCCAGTTAGACATGGAAGGAGATGACTCCGCCTAGTTAGACATGGAAGGTGATGACTCCGCCCAGTTGGACATGGAAGGAGATGACTCCGCCCAGTTAGACATGGAAGGAGATGACTCCGCCCAGTTAGACATGGAAGGAGATGACTCCGCCCAGTTAGACATGGAAGGAGATGACTCCGCCCAGTTAGACATGGAAGGAGATGACTCTGCCCAGTTAGACATGGAAGGAGATGACTCTGCCCAGTTAGACATGGAAGGAGATGACTCCGCCCAGTTAGACATGGAAGGAGATGACTCCGCCCAGTTAGACATGGAAGGAGATGACTCCGCCCAGTTAGACATGGAAGGAGATGACTCCGCCCAGTTAGACATGGAAGGAGATGACTCCGCCCAGTTAGACATGGAAGGAGATGACTCCGCCCAGTTAGACATGGAAGGAGATGACTCCGCCCAGTTAGACATGGAAGAAGATGACTCCGCCCAGTTAGACATGGAAGGAGATGACTCCGCCCAGTTAGACATGGAAGGAGATGACTCTGCCCAGTTAGACATGGAAGGAGATGACTCCGCCCAGTTAGACATGGAAGGAGATGACTCCGCCCAGTTAGACATGGAAGGAGATGACTCCGCCCAGTCAGAAGGTATAAAGATGTGCTTGTGTGACTTGTATGTTCTCTTTGCAGCTGTATGACCCTGTGGGTGAATAAACGTGGTCTGAGCTTTTCCTAGTCGTCCCTTTGAGTTTACTCTTTTTGTTAAGAACCTAACAGACTGAAATCAGAAGCAGAGGCACATTGGCTAAGAAAAACATCAAGGAACCCAGCTACACATCTATTAGAATAGAAAACATGCTAAACTCTTCGTTGTTTTGTTAAAGGGACAGCGTTCACTTGATGTAGTCAAGTGTATTTGTTTCAGATTATTTTCTATAGCAGCAGCATGTCTATGTCCATGCTGACATAGTACACATGATGCTTTTGAAGAAAACTCTACACAGCTGCATCAAGTCAGCACTAACCTGTGGAATGCCAAACAACTCTGTCAACCATCTACATCAGACAGGACACACATGGCATATTCATTTTCAAACATATTTCATACAAGGGTTTTGTCTCCAGTGGCTCTTCAAAATTAAGGTAGAGAGTAAATGTTTACTTCAGTGAATCATGTTTGAATTAGAGAACAGGAGGAGTGGAATCCACCAAATAAACAGATCTGGGACCAGGCTAGATAATTCTGACAATGGCAATTGGAGTGAGCTACACAGCATAAACAGATCTGGGACCAGGCTAGATCATTCTGACAATGGCAATAGGAGTGGGCTACACAGTATAAACAGATCTGGGACCAGGCTAGATCATTCTGACAATGGCAATAGGAGTGGGCTACACACAGTATAAACAGATCTGGGACCAGGCTAGATCATTCTGACAATGGCAATAGGAGTGGGCTACACAGTATAAACAGATCTGGGAGCAGGCTATAAAAAAAAGTGCCTTACCCTTTCGTAGTACTTAATCTCGTAATCTAGGATAACCCCGTTGGGTTTCTCTGGGGGCAGCCAGGACAGGCTGAGTGTGTCTGATGTGGACTTCATCAGGTGGACTGTGGGTATTGCTGACGGTGCTGTGATTGGACAATAAAAATGGGTGACTTTAATAAAATAAAAATATAAAGCTTTCATGTCGAATATGTTAAGAGTATTTTTGTTCTTGTATACGTGAAATTAGCAAAAATGTACCCGCTCTTCATCTAGCATTGTTTACGATGATCTCACTTCTTACCATGACATTCATCTGTGCCTTCTACGTGACATTTCAGTTTATTCATTTGGTACTAAGCTGAAATGACACATACTGAGTCCATAAACGCAGGCAACACATCAGTACTGATCACAAGATGAGGCAGTAAAAGTAAGTGCCATTGTAAGATGCAGCTAGCCTGAGTTGAGAGGTAAACTTGAGTGGTGATGTTAAGTGGTAGCTAGCTACTGTACTTACAGTGGTGACCTTGAGTGTCGTGGGGTGAGGTGATAGTGAGTGCTGATATCAAGTATTAATGTTGAGTGCAGCTAACGTTAAGTGCCGGCGTCCAGCGCAATGGCGATACTTACCAGCCTGGTTGGTGGTGATGTTGACCGTGGCGTAGCGCGGTGCGCCGGGGCTCTTCCCAGAGACGCCGTTGACCGCCTGGATCTCAAAGCTGTAGCGGGTATGAGCCTGCAGGTTCCTCATTACCACCTTCTTCTGGGTCAGGCCCAGTCGGCGCGGCGATATGTCCACGTTGTCGTCACAGCGCGTGCACGGGCTCCGGTCGTGCAGACACTTCTTGCACACCACGTTGTAGATGACGTCATCCCGTCCGCCAGTGTCCAGCGGCTCTTCCCACTCCAGGGAGATGGAAGTCTCGTTCACGGTGGAGATTACGTATTGAGGTGGCGAGGGCTTGGCTGCACAGAAACACCACAGACGTGTTAGTGATATCCTCTGAACACTGTTTATAGAGGCAAATACAGTAGAACCTCACTATTAAAACCTTACTCTTAGAACCTCACTATCAGAACCATAATCTTAGAACCCCACTATAACAACCACACTCTTAGAACCCCACTCAAGAACCTCACTTTTAGAACCCAGACTCTTAGAACCCCACTCCTAGAACCCCACTCTTAGAACCTTACTATTGACGGGGTAAATGATTTTGTTTATGATTAGCTTATTAAGATAGCCATTAGTCCATTAGCGCTTATCTTCCTGGGCCCATACAGTTCACTGTTCTGTTTCTGCTGGGGAAATATGACCTCCAGCACATAATTAAACAAATAGTAAACTTCATTCTTATTCTATATATGCCATATTTTTTCCATGCAGGACTTCAACATTATAGTTCAAGGAACTTAAATCAGTACCCATTAAATACCAATGGGAGTTCATTCCATTAAAGTAGAAATAGGTTATGATATACATGACAAAATAAATAGCTGTGTTCATATAGAGAATAGAAACCACATCCACGCCACGCATGACTTAAACATTACCCTTCGTGAAACATTGATTCAATACCCATGAAATTGAAAATATCTGAATTTCAATGCTTGTAGCTATGGCACAGTGGTGGTGCATGATATATCCATGGGTCTGTATTACTCAAAAAAGACGAGTTCTTTAAATAAGAACTGTATGAAATTGGGGGAGGTGTGATATCTGCTACGGGGGTCAACTAGTGCAGCAAGAAGGTTTCTTTCATCCAATAATCTAACCCCAACCCCTCTCTAAGGCTGAAGGGTAATCTATCCCCAACCCCCCTCTAAGGCTGAAGGGTAATCTATCCCCAACCCCTCTAAGGCTGAATGGTAATCTATCCCCAACCCCTCTAAGGCTGAAGGGTAATCTAACCTAACTCCTCTCTAAGGCTGAAGGGTAATCTATCCCCAACCCATCTAAGGCTGAATGGTAATCTATCCCCAACCCCTCTAAGGCTGAAGGGTAATCTATCCCCAACCCCCCTCTAAGGCTGAAGGGTAATCTATCCCCAACCCCTCTAAGGCTGAATGGTAATCTATCCCCAACCCCTCTAAGGCTGAAGGGTAATCTATCCCCAACCCCTCTCTAAGGCTGAAGGGTAATCTATCCCCAACCCCTCTAAGGCTGAATGGTAATCTATCCCCAACCCCTCTAAGGCTGAAGGGTAATCTAACCTAACCCCTCTCTAAGGCTGAAGGGTAATCTAACCGAACCCCTCTAAGGCTGAAGGGTAATCTAACCTAACCCCTCTCTAAGGCTGAAGGGTAATCTATCCCCAACCCCCCTCTAAGGCTGAAGGGTAATCTATCCCCAACCCCTCTAAGGCTGAATGGTAATCTAACCTAACCCCTCTCTAAGGCTGAAGGGTAATCTATCCCCAACCCCCCTCTAAGGCTGAAGGGTAATCTATCCCCAACCCCTCTAAGGCTGAAGGGTAATCTAACCTAACCCCTTTCTAAGGCTGAAGGGTAATCTAACCTAACCCCTCTCTGAGGCTGAAGGGTAATCTATCCCCAACCCCCCTCTAAGGCTGAAGGGTAATCTATCCCCAACCCCTGTCTAAGGCTGAAGGGTAATCTAACCAAACCCGCTGAAGGGTCATTTAACCGAACCCCTCTCTAAGGTTGATGGGTAATCTAACCGAACCCCTCTCTAAGGCTGAAGGGTAATCTAACCGAACCCCTCTCTAAGGCTGAAGGGTAATCTAACCGAACCCCTCTCTAAGGCTGAAGGGTAATCTAACCGAACCCCTCTCTAAGGTTGAAGGGTAATTTAACCGAACCCCTCTCTAAGGCTGATGGGTAATCTAACCGAACCCATCTCTAAGGCTGATGGGTAATCTAACCTAACCCATCTCTAAGGCTGATGGGTAATCTAACCGAACCCATCTCTAAGGCTGATGGGTAATCTAACCGAATCCCTCTCTAAAGCTGATGATCAATCTAACCTAACCCCTCTCTAAGGCTGATGATCAATCTAACCTAACCCCTCTCTAAGGCTGATGATCAATCTAACCCCTCTCTAAGGCTGATGGGTAATCTAACCTCTCTCTCTCTAAGCAGATCCAGAAAACAACACTTCTGCAGCAGCACACGGCAAGAAGATAGAAATGCTTTCAGGGTGTCTCAGTTCACACATCTCAACCAGTTCAGTTCAGCTCCTCTGCCTGTTCACCCTGAGTGGAGTGTGTTTTCCCCCATGCTCTGTCCTATCCAATTAGACTGACACAGTTTGGAGTATGGCCTGATCTAATTGGGCACAAAGTCTGAAACGCTGGGCTCCCACAGAGAGCCGGAGCTGGCCCGAGCTGAGCTCTACAGTACGTCACCCTCGGTCCCTTGCAAAACATGAGCTATGTGGACTGGCACAAGCTCTGACAGACTACAGGGGAAGTATGGAGCCCAAATGACCTGAGGATTTTTTTTTTAACTAGGCAAGTCAGTTAAGAACAAATTCTTATTTACAATGACAGCCTACTGGGAAACACTGGGTTAACTGCCTTGTTCAGGGGTAGAATGACATATATATTTTTTTAACTTGACAGCTCGGGGATTTGTTACAGCAACCTTTCAGTTATCAGCCCAATGCTCTGACCACTAGGCTACCTGCCACCCCAAAATGGAACACTCGGAATTCTGGACAAGGAGAGTCGATTAAGAGTCATTTGGGCTCGGTCACATTCCATTGATGTCATGTCAGTGAAAAAAGGTATTGGTTGTTGTACCAATTATCTGACATCAACAAAGTCTGTAGAAACGACCATATAGGCACTCAGTTTAACACTAAACCTACCTCTACTGACACTTACACCCTAGTGCTTTTTGACACATATGGGCTGGTTTCCCAGACACAGATTAAGGAAATAGCATGCTCAATGGGGAATCTCCATTCAGCGTACACTTCAGTCCGTGACTTGGCTCAGTCTGTGTCCAGGAAAGAATCCCAAAGAATATCTACAGCCAATGACAACTGCTGAGAAAAAGCTAGGAGCTTGACTTACTGGTGCAGGCTGAGTCCGGAGAATCACTGTCGGCACGGTAGAAGCCATTTTGGCATGGGCAGATATTGGCCCCCCTGTAGCTGGTGCGACTGTTGGGGGGGCAGGGGTAACATGAGTCCTCCCCATGTTTGTACTTGAATGACCCGGGGGTACATGCTATACAGGAAAGGCAGAAACGAAAGGGACAGTCAGAACACTGTCAACGTCAATAAAGCACATTGACATTAGTGACAACAACCTAACTCTTGGTCTCGTTCTAGATGAGCGATAGAGAGGAGCTAGTCAGTTCAAATCCTTCAAACCATAATGTTATAATCTTTTGTCTGGGTGGGGTTGAAATATGTGAGGGAGTTTTAACTCTTTATAAGGGGTATTTCTGTTCAAATCCTCATTTTCATCATAACATACAAGGGATATCTATCCCAGATAGGTCTAAGGATGACAGATAAATTGAGAGGGATGGTAAAGATGGTGGGTCGACAGTTGATTGCTCCTGTCTGGTTAAGAGGGATGGAGGACGCCGTTGAGAGTTAGGATACACCTGCATCAATCACACAGGGTCCATTTGGGGCGAACTCAGTGTTTCAATACGTCATTCAAGAGGTGGTTCGGCATGCATACAAAGCAGCTCGATCATCCATCAACTGCAACTATAGAGATACTACCTTATACGGTATTTTTGTTTTGTTTTAGACAGGTATTCTTTTTTTGGGCAGCCCTTCTCTTTTTGGGGGGCCTATCCTCTATCAAGTCAATCTTCAACTTCATTAAAGGAGGTCCCGTGTGGCTCAGTTGGTAGAGCATTGCACTTGCCATGCCAGGGTTGTTAATTCAATTCCCACCGGGACCAGTACGAAAATGTTTTCACTCCCTACTGTAAGTCACTCTGGATAAGAGCATCTGCTAAATGACTAACATGTAAATGTAATGTCATAAGAAAAGTTACCTGATAAACCAACACAGGTCTCAACTTGAAATAAGATTGAGGAGATTTACACTAATGGTGCATTTACCCCAGAGTTTTACCCAAAAGGCTCAGACTGTTCCATCTACGCGGGCCGGCACCGTGTCTCCCTGGGCCATGGCTCCGACAGACCTGCTCTCACTTGGGGCCAAAGCCAGGCCTCTGATACTTTTCAGCTGGCATTTCCATAACAATAGCTATATTTGAACTTTAAAACCTAACAAAGCAAGGGGTTTTGATTATGCAGAAGTTGTTGATCCTGTCCTCACTGTCAGCCCTAGTTATGGAAACACCATTTCCACAGGAACACAAGGGTGTATACACTAAATGCAGCATAAAAGGTTGCACTTAGGAGCTAGACTTTACTTTGACCTTTGTCCTTTAAGTGTGGTGTAAAACCGAGGCTCTGGCTAACATCTGTCTTATCAGTATGAGGGCTCATAAAAAGCTGGCTGGCGAGGGTGTGATTAACTAGTCAGGCTAAGTGGTTTTCCAGTTTGAACTAGGCTCTGTCCTAATTCTCCGGAATGCCACTTTCAGTGACATTAGTGAACTTTAATGCTCCACATTCTAGCAGCAACAAGAAACATGCAATAAATAGCCAAGCTAAGATAACAGGAAAATGTGTTTTAGCTCTCGTAACTCAACAAAGACCACAGGTCCTGAAACACTCATGAAACACTTTAATCTGATTTATATTTGTCTTATTACACACTGCATCATTGTTTTGTTTGGCTCTTTCTGGAGGAGAAGGGTTGCATCACCTGAATAGCTTCATTTGTTAACCTCCTTGGAGGGCATGCCTTTTTGTTTGTGTCTTCTCTGATTCCGGAAAGTTCTGTGGCCCTCACGGCCTCTCTCTCTCTCCCTCTCTCTCTTTCTCCCTCTCTCAATTCCAATTCATTTCAATTTCAAAGGGCTTTATTGGCATAGGAAACACATGTTGACATTACCAAAGCAAGGGAAATAGATAATAAACAAAAGTGAAATAAACAACAAAAAATGAACAGTAAACATCTCTCTCTCTCCCCTTCTTCCGCTTCCTCTATACCCACTCCCTCCCTCCCTCCCATCACCATCTCTCTGTCTCTGACCCCCTCCCTACACCCTTACCGTCCATCTCTCTGTCTCTGACCCCCTCCCTACACCCTCACCGTCCATCTCTCTCTCTCTGATCCCCTCCCTACACACTCCCATCACCATCTCTCTGTCTCGGACCCCCTCACAACACCCTCACCGTCCATCTCTCTCTCTCTGACCCCCTCCCTTCACCCTCACCATCCATCTCTCTCTGACCCCCTCCCTACACCCTCACCGTCCATCTCTCTCTCTCTGACCCCCTCCCTACACCCTCACCGTCCATCTCTCTCTCTGACCCCCTCCCTACACCCTCACCGTCCATCTCTCTCTCTGATCCCCTCCCTACACCCTCACCGTCCATCTCTCTGTCTCTGACGCCCTCACTACACCCTCACCGTCCATCTCTCTCTCTGACCCCCTCCCTACACCCTCACCGTCCATCTCTCTGTCTCTGACGCCCTCCCTACACCCTCACCGTCCATCTCTCTCTCTCTCTGATCCCCTCCCTACACCCTCCCATCGCCATCTCTCTCTCTCTGACCCCCTCCCTACACCCTCACCGTCCATCTCTCTCTCTCTCTGACCCCCTCCCTTCACCCTCACCGTCCATCTCTCTCTCTGACCCCCTCCCTACACCCTCACCGTCCATCTCTCTCTCTGACCCCCTCCCTACACCCTCACCGTCCATCTCTCTCTCTCTCTGACCCCCTCCCTACACCCCCATAGTCCTTCTATCTCTCTCTGACCCCCTCCTTACACCCCCATAGTCCTTCTCTCTCCCTCTGACCCCCTCCCTACACCCCCATAGTCCTTCTATCTCTCTGACCCCCCCCCTACACCCCATAGTCCTTCTATCTCTCTCTGACCCCCTCCCTACACCCCCATAGTCCGTCTATCTCTCTCTCACCCCCTCCCTACACCCCCATAGTCCTTATCTTCCTCTCATACTCCCCCCTTTCTTATTTTCCTCATACTCCCTCGCTCCCTCTCCCCCCCCTCTTCCTCCCTCTCTCTCGCTCTAGACTGAGGTAAGAGATTAAACATCCCTGTGATTAATGGTGAGCGGTGGCAGTGTTGGCTCACGGTGGTCTGAGTGGTGTTAATGAGTGCAGCCGACTGTAGATGAACTAACGGTGGGGAGACCATAGAGGAAATGACACTTCCTCTTCCTCGCCACCACCGCGCCTGAAGCCTCTGGAGAGCCTTTTATCAGGCGTCGACGGCAGGCTTTTAACCTTGAGCCGCCAAATGGAGCTAAATTAGCTCTCTGGCTCGTTATTTACCATTCCTCATGCCCATGTAAAGGTAGGAGAGGTGCATGGAGGCTTCTCTTTCTTTCTCTGACCGCTCCTGATGTTGTCCTGGGCAATGGGAAATTCATGGCTCTATCTCTCAGTCCTCCTCTCTCTTCCTCTTATGTGTCTCTCACTTTATCTTTCCTTCCCCCTCTCACAATATATCTCTCTCCCCCTCAAAATCTCTTTCTCCTTTACAAACCCTCCAAAAAGAGTCTCTCTCACAGTCTCTCTCTCTCCCCCTCACAATCTATTTCTCCTTTACAAACCCTCCAAAAAGAGTCTCTCTCACAGTCTCTCTCTCTCCCCCTCACAATCTATTTCTCCTTTACAAACCCTCCAAAAAGAGTCTCTCTCACAGTCTCTCTCTCTCCCCCTCACAATCTATTTCTCCTTTACAAACCCTCCAAAAAGAGTCTCTCTCACACACTCTCTCTCTCTCCCTCACAATCTATTTCTCCTTTACAAACCTTCCAAAAAGATTCTCTCTCCCACTATCTTGCTTTCTCGCCTCACTATCTCGTCCCCTTTCACTATCTCATTCTCCCTCTGATTGCCCTCTCTCAATATTTGTATGCTGCTGCTCTCTGCAACAGCTCATTAATGCAAACTCTCCATCCTCCTTCACCCTTCATTCATGTGCCACACAATACACACAGACAGGATGGTGTAGACTGTGACTTTCAATGGGCATTAAAAACAGGCTTTAGTTAAAAGTCAAAACAGTCGACTGTAGACTAAAGACTCACACTGGCACTGTGTGTCGGTCATGGCCGGCTCAAACCCTGGCATGCAGGTACAAGACCCCACGGGAACCATCCACTCCCCATCCCCGTTGCAGTACAGCTTCAGAGGGACGGACACCTCCTGCGCATTGGACACGCATGCCCCTGGGGCGATGACCAAGGAGGTGGCCTCGGCCCCTGTAGCCGTCTCGGGGAAGACGGCGAAGTTTGCGATGGTCGTCGAGCACTTCTTGAAGAAAACCTGCACGGATATCAAGGACATACAAGCCCCCAGGTCCTGGAAGGCTAGGTAGAAGCCGGCCTTGGAGAGAGGTCCGAAGCTTCGCACTTTGGTGTTGATCCTGCCTGCCACCAGAAGGGAAAAACTCTCATCGGGAGCGATGGTGTCCACCTTCACATAAGGGTTCTCCCTCCACAATGGACTACTTTCCGTGGCGGTGTCGCCGTCAGACTCGTAGTAGAAGAGGTTAAAGGTCTCCTTGCAGGAGCCGGGGATGTTGGGAATACTGGCGCAGTCACGGACAGAGAACTTGAGCTCCACGTAGATGCGTAGCACGCCTTTACGGGGGATGAAGTCCGTCCTCAGCCAGTTGTTCTGGTTGGGCTCGCGCACGTTGCACACCTGATACGTCCTTATGGGACTCATGGAGTCATCGTAGCCACTCACCTCCTCCCACTGCAGGAAAACAGAGACAAACACTGTAACTAGTGAAGAGAGAGAACTGTACACATTATCAGACATGGGTTCAAATAGTATTTTTCGATCAAAACCTAGAACTTGATTTAGTTTTCCAGGTGCAATGGAACCAATGGAATCATCCCAAAAGCGCAAACCCAACCCAGCTGGCAATTCCAGGCAGGTTCCATCTTTTGCTCAAAGTCTTTGAAAGAAAACAAATGCTATTTGAACCTAGGTCTGCTTATAATCATATTATCATTGCACAGAGAAGGCAGCAATCAGAACGTTGTTCCTATGAAATAAGTCACTTTGCAGGTGCTGCTATTGAGATAGATTATAGGGCATGTCCTCAATGAGAACTACCTCATCTCATCACAAACAGTGTATTATCTATTGAAGAGGCGATTCAAGCGCAATCTCATCTCGCTGGTTGCATCACAGAGGTGTTATGGAGTATCTTTTAAGATTCAAGTGGAACATTTTCTAAGCCTACACCTCAAGTCACGAGGAGTATTTTTTGCATGCTATGAAATGTGGTCCAGTCGAGCAGTCAATAAATCATTTCACAGCACTTAGCTTCAACAGCGATGATATGGTTCTCTACAGTCGGGGAATAAACCATTTACATCAGTTCATATCAGCAGATCTTCTATATCAAATACATTTGACATTATTACAATATAGGCATGACCACCTAAAGGAAATAGTCAAAGAGCCATCTATTTGAGGATTATATCTATAATTAACCATGATCCTAATTAACTGGGTTATTAACAGATTTTTGCCCAAGGAAATAATCATCTCCTCTAAGAAGTGAATCTTTTGATTCTAACAACTCAACCTGAATAATGCATTTCTATTCTTAATGAGGGCTCCAGACATCGATCAATTCAACAGGAGGAACAGAATGCATAATTCAATATGGTGGAGCACGCACGCATACAATCTATTCCAAAACGATGAGTCCAGGAATCAGCATCGTACACCATAAATCAGGGCCAGCACAGTGCCGTAATACCTCACAAATAGGATAATTGCACCCGGCCAGAACATATGGGCTTGTCACACATTTTGAAAGGGCCATCTTGCCCTTATGACGTATGGCTTGTAGGGGTGCAAAGACATTTGATGTGAGCCTGCAGAAAGGCCCGAGAAAGCTGGACTGCCTAAGATTGTTGCCATAGTAACACATCGTTTCCATTGACTGACTTTGCACTCACGTACCAAAGACAAATTACACTGCCCTGGAGTGGGGGAGGTCTATCAAGCTGTTAGCCTAGGGGTCAAATTCATGTTGTTTTATTTTCTCATCATTCCTACGGGGGATATCATCATCTGAAACATTAATTCCCTGCTGTAATTTGCCTATGTGCTTCTTCCACCTTAAGAGATATATTTCCACACTCTACAGCTGGTGTTGCTTACAGACGTGTCTGGGTCTGTTTAGGTCTGTTTGGGTCTGTGTACCCAATATGACAGAGTTTCTTCTTTTTGGACTATATTAGAATCGTATGTTTTTGGGAATCCTGATATGCGAGAAACTTTGCTTAAATTTCAAACTTAAAGGTGTATGTTTATCATTTGTTTTTAGCAACCAAGAAAACAAACAGAGTTATAAAACAGTGGGAGGTATGTTGTTTAAGTCCGGGGGAGATCTATTAACTAGCAGATGGAGCAAATGCTGTGGAATACTGCAGGAACACAAGTCAAGGTTTAAATTCTGTACCAAAAATACACACACACACACACACAGACTCACTCCACTCTCCGGAAACGTGGTCCAGGCCAGTTCTGTGGTTGCCCACTTGCTGTCCATGAGTGTTTCTGTAAATCAAGAACAAGAGGGTTAGTTTAAACTAAGTATTAAGAGGTGGTTTATGGGAAATAAAAAATATAGCACAAACAAAAAAAGCCCACACAGATGTCTATTATTAACTTAATAAAATGTTTTCTGTATTTTCATTCTATTCATTTATGTGGTCTTGACATCAATTCCACACACACAGACGCACAGACACAGAAAGGGGCTGAATACATACATAATCTGTCATCATGACACAACCGTTATCACACATAAAGTTCCATCACATAGAAATAAGATTCTAGAAGAAAAAACCTGTCAGCCTTTGATAGAAATGGAAATACAGAAATGGGCAAAAAAATGCCCCATCCTCTAGGAGGGAGAAATCATCTTTGTCGGATTTCAAAGCTTTACTGCTAAACGATATCGCAATCAATCCCAAAGCACTCCGAGACCCAGCCATAGTGGATTCCCCAGAGTATTGACCTTGTATTATACAGGTCATTGTGAAAGAATCCTGTGAATTAAAGTCAGTTTGTTCCTGCCTAGCAACAAATGATCCTAGTATCTTTTTTTTCTTTACACCTCTGTGTTTACGATGTCAGAACGAGGGATGAGGTTAAACAAATACAAGAAAAGAATGTGTAAATTAGTGGATCAATAGACACTGTTGTCACCTGTCAGGCTGTGTGATGGTTGAGTGTAGGTCATTAAACCACACAAAAGGCCCAGTTAAAAGGCTATCTTCTTGACTGTGAAGATTCAACTGTTTACTCAAATGCACCTACAATTTACAGTTGTGTCAATGACTTTGAATAGAAACTCAAGCATGAGTACTCCCTTATTTTCATGGTAGTTTGGACCTAGATTAGCAATACATTGTCAAACGTTATCTTCTTCATTCTAATAATCAATCTAAACATTGGATTCTTTACTCAAATGCAACTCCAATTTACAGATGTGTAAGGACTCACCCATTACTATATTGTGTTGGGGATCTACATTTGCTATAAGGTGTGAGTACCACTTTATAATAACCTTGCATGAATAACATTATAGAAATTATTATAAATGTTATAAATGATTATGAATTGTAAGGCTTATAATGATTATAAAAAAGGTATTTATAGCTATTTTTATTAAGGTGTGCATGTTTGCTATTGTGTGTTGGATTACCCCTGTTTGACAAAGAGGAGAGTGAAGTGATACAACAGGTGTGTAGCTATGGTTGCTGCACTACACATGATCAAATTACCATAGATGTGAGCTGGCCAGCTGCGGAAGCTTGAATACAACGGGTATTGAAATAAATGCCAATACCAGTTCATCAGTCACGAGACAGCGAGAACATTGACTAGCTGTCTTCACGTTCAACAAGCGCCAAGCCCAAGTCCATCTATCTCAGGTTCCAGGTTATTTCTTGGATGTTAAGAGCCTTTTCTTGAGGCAACATGAACTCTTCTCCAACTGAACTCTTCATAGACCTCAGTGAGCCTTGCTATGGCTTACTTAACAGGGCTTTGCCTGAGAATTCCATCGCTACTCGCAGTAGCACTCAAAGAACATTTGTGTAGATTAGAGGTACTTTATCCACAGGCTTACAACATGAGTTCAATTCAGATTCCCAAGGTTTGACAGAAGGCTCAATACGAATTCAAACGTGCTTCAGCTGCGCAGGAAGTCTTTTATTGAAAAACATTTTAAAAATTTACCTGACCCCCGAAAGCTAAACACAGCTTTTAATTAAATAGCATCCCAAGTGTAAAAACTCTCTACCCCTTCGCCCTCCAAGTACCATTTGAAAGTCTAACTGTGTTGCTATTACTCAAATCCGTCAAGATACTCTCCCATAAAACTACAGGCAGTGGTGATGCCTCCCCCAGGGCAAAAAAAAACCCAATGGAACTTACAGGATCTCCATCACCGCCCATGGTGTTTACTGTTTGTATTCACTGGAGCAAAATGCGTCAGTATGTCCTTACTCACTGCTCCTATTGGAGCACACAGGCTAATGTTTCATTCATTTTGTTGAGTTGGGAGGCTATGAAAGGAAGGCCACTCCTCGTATTCAATTAATTTGACACGTACTTCCACAAATATATTAAATATTTAAAGGCCTAACATCTCTCCACTGATTCTGTGTATAATCAGGTACATATAGATAGACATAGGCCATAACACATGGGTATTTTGACTGGAAATGGAGTGGCAAATTCAGAGTTCGCAGGTCTACTGTTTGACTATTTTCGCTGGTCTCGCTAGATGAGTGCATCTTCTATCTCCATTCTTCAATCAATCAATCAATCAAATGTATTTATAAAGCCCTTTTTACATCAACAGATGTCACAGCGTGCTGTACAGAAACCCAGTCTAAAACCCCAAACAGCAAGCAATGCAGATGTAGAAGCACGGTGGCTAGGAAAAACTCCCTAGAAAGACAGGAGCCTATGAAGAAACCTAGAGAGGAACCAGGCTCTGAGGGGTGGCCAGTCCTCTTCTGTCTAAGCTGAGATGTTGAGATGTTATGTTTGATGCTTGATGAACCGCTTTAATCAACTCAAGCTGACCCTAATTCGACATTCTCCTTCAGGCTATTTGCATCTGCACATATGGTTCAAATCAGAATGATCCATATTTACCTGTAATGTACAGATAAGAGATAAGGAAAGTGTGCACTGGTATAGAGATAAGGAAAGTGTGCACTGGTATAGAGATAAGGAAAGTGTGCACTGGTATAGAGATAAGGAAAGTGTGCACTGGTATAGAGATAAGGAAAGTGTGCACTGGTATAGAGATGTTCCTCATGTATGTGCAGAAGAAAATGGCTAAGTGTGTTCTTCTGCAGTCATGCATATTTTTCGTCGCCTATCACGTCAGATATTTTTATAGAATGTTAAGGTTTTCTGAGCAATTATGTAATTGCATTTACATTCCAATACCATGTGACTGAAAAATAGTACAGGTACACAACATTACTGTTAAAGGGGTAAGTTATAAAGAAGATTACAGGGTCAATTCGTCACATTTCCATTCTATGGGTGACTAGGAGGCCAGAGCTTATATAGCCAGATAAACTCATGGACATACCCAAGGATGCAGTTGGACACTGCACTCAAATCCACAAAACAAATCGAAATTCAATTGTTCCATTAATTCCAATTCATCTCTTGAAATTAACTAAACGACACTAAACTTAACTCAAATTAATTGGATTAATTCTATGGATGGAAGTAAAGGAAACCAACAGGCAACTGTCAATTTAAGAGCCAAACTCCAACTCATCTCCCCATCACACTGGCAACAGGGCATGGACCCCAACAGCCCTAAAACCCATAAGACACTCTAACCACTCTAACCTCCGCCCATCCCCAGAGGACAGACATTAGTTAACAACCCAGTGTTGAGTAACTGAAGTTGTTGGTTGGGGAGAAACTTGCTGATGAAAGGCCCAGTGGGACCAGCTAGGGAGGCTGCGGCTGCCGCTGCATTGATTTAGATGCTGACACCAGAATTAATGAGGGATAATACTGGCTGGCGTCCAAGAGAAGCAGATTGTACTCGGAGAAGGACAGGCAGGCAGGCAGGCAGGCAGGGAAAGACGGCGGATTTCTAGAGAAATATAAAAAGGAGCTGGTATAGCCTAAATGAATTTGCCTTGGTTTACATTGGCTGGGCTCCACCCTGTAGAAATAACCTGGTCTCAGATTGGTTTGTGCTGTCTTGCCAACTCGAGTGACAATGTCTGACCATAGACGTTGGTAAGACAGTGCCAAATGTGACAATGACCATAGGAGTTGGCAAGACAGTACAAACAGATCTGGGACCAGGAAATCGATTGGCAAGCAACTGGGAGAGTATGATCCTCTGGTAATTAGTCAGTTTGTTTTGGTTTCTGAAATGACTACATATCAGTGAAGCACTTTGGAAGGAAGGTTCAGGATTGAAATTGTTAGAGATATTGGCTTTTCCATACAGAAAGGAAATGTACAGAGTGACGCTAAACCTTGTTACATTAAGCATGTAATGTGCACATTGTAATGTGAGGCACCTATTTTGGAGTTATGCCAATTGAATATACAGATGTAGGATCTTAATTTGATCACTATTGTTGCTGAAAATGCAAATTTACAGTGTATTCAAGGTATAACAAGTTAATAATTTCCACTTTAAAATGTCAGACTTGATTTGGTATCAACCCCCTCCCCCCCCAAAAAAAATGTCCAAAAATTATAAACCAAATTTTTTTTCTCAAAATGTCCTGTTGTTGCAGGATTATTTTCCTGCTAGCAAACTAGCTCAAATTAAGATCCTACATCTATATATGAAAACTACAACCTCCCCATCGATGTAAGCCCTTGTTTACTTTGTGAGAACTAATTACATCATACCATATATATATAAATATCAGAATGTCAGAGTCCGGAATATATATATATCTGACATTCTGATATTTTTTGGATTTGTGTGTTTAGTTTTGTTATACTGCACTGTTGGAGCTAGAAGCATAAGCATGTCGCTGCACCTGCGATAATAACATCTGTAAAATATGTGTACGTGATACAAGTTGATTTGGGTGTATTATACAGCATTAGTCCTGAATGTCAAACTGAGCTGATTTATGGGTTTGGTCAAGCAACCAAGCATAAGGACAGAAGGCCATCCTTAGCTTGTGGGTGTGAGCAAAAGGTACTCAACAATAGCCACAGGGAGGCAGTTGCAATGTAAGCACATGGGAGTGTTACACACGGGGGACTGAGAATGCAAGGCATCCTTTTCCTTTGTAGGGAAAGCTATACCAAGGAACTGTAGTTTTTCTAGTGTGTGTGTGTGTGTGTGTCATTGATCAGTTTCGTAGAACAATAATCATCAAATGTGTGGCTCAACCACAACACAATAAAATGGTGTGATACGAAACACGACGTATATAATCATATTTGAATAGTATGAACATAAACGGTAACTTTGTATCCTAAACAATCGATCTACTCTATCCATTGTCAATTGTGGAACATTACAACCTTTTACATTTTTTTTAGGTTATTACAGGTATCCTACAACCTGCAATCAAAATAATGAATGTTTTTATGAGCCATGCAATTGCCAAAATAAAGCTGCGCTTCATGATATTGTACAACGATTATTCATATAATTCTAACATAATTGCCTTATTGGCAGTTCATCAAGGCTTGGAAACACATTCGTTGGAACATCTACATACGTGAAAGAAAAGTCGTAGAAAATAGTCTAGTATATTAACATGATGTTTTTTTTTTTTTTACATACCTTCAACAGCTAATACCACGGGAAGCACAAAGCTGCACATCCACAGCAAGTAATCCATTGTCATAAACTAGGTTCTTGCAACATGAATAAAGGCTTTGACTGGACCGGTCAGATGGTGCCACACAACATACACCACCTATAGCACAGGAGTCGATGAACGGTTTACACGTCACTTGAATTAATATGATGAATAAAACCATCCCGTTCCACTACATCCAGTCGAACGTAGTATTAATCAAGCATTTTTTGTTTTTCATTGAAATCAACGGTCAAATCCTCGAAGAGAATGGACAAAGCTTACGGAGCATTACAATGCGCTCTTTCTACAACTCCTTTCTCGCGCTTTACCGATGCCAAATTGTTATCCAAACGCACATCTATGCCCTTGCACATTGCTCCAAAAATACAGCAAATCTTTTCTATCTAAAAACTAAGTAATCCACTTCACTAACTCCGTTGTAGCTGTTGCTCCTCAAGGAGTGTGCATTGGAATGGCAATCGGGACAGCCGAGACAGACGGGGGCTGGGGAGTGTACGGGACGGGTGGAAGGAGGGGGGTTCTGCCTTGCTCTGCGAACATGCAAGTCACACCCCTCCCGAGACGCAGAGAGAATCTCGTGCACTTTGGGGACCAGCATTAGAGATAAGAGAAAACCTTTCTTGGTTTATGTGGTGGTTTTGTTCATTCAAGCCCCATAACCTGACTGAATCAATGTGCAATAGGAAACGAACTGTGGATCGGTGACGAATGTCAATAACCAAGCTTTGGATAGATGGATAGATAGCGCCTCCCACAGGTTATTGAGTTACTATTGTAGGCTAGCATGCTGTGATATTAATTACTAGCGCCTCCCGCAGGTTATTGAGTGTCAAGGTTACTATTGTAGGCTAGCATGCTGTGATTTTAATTACTGTTGACCTACTGTGATTTATTGAACTATTACAACGTAACTCATACTATCCGTAATCTGTTTTTCTTTAAGGGGGCAATCAGCAATTGAAACAATAACAAAGAATATTCCCTGCCCCTCTTTCGTTAAAAAGCTGAGGGATGGGGCTGGAGAAATGTAACCAATCTCAAATCCATAGAGCTATGGAGGCAGACTGGCCATCCATATGTACAAACAAACAATCCATATGTACAAACAAAATATATGGGGGATTGGAAATTATGCAGACAATTACATTGATGGAAGCCACAATCTATATGCAATATATAAAATAATACATAGAAATAAATAAATAAATACAAATTTTACCATCCATGGCATCAAAATGATTGTTTTAACCATGTTTTGAGGCTATACAGTGTTTATTTACATTTGATTTGTTTACAAACATTGGAGTAAAACAAGTTTATATTTTGGGTTCTGATGTTGAACTAGCAGGACATGGCACACATTAATCCCAGTGGTATATTTAGGCAGCAGGACATGGCACACATTAATCCCAGTGGTGTATGTAGGCAGCAGGACATGGCACACATTAATCCCAGTGGTGTATGTAGGCAGCAGGACATGGCACACATTAATCCCAGTGGTATATGTAGGCAGCAGGACATGGCACACATTAATCCCAGTGGTGTATGTAGGCAGCAGGACATGGCACACATTAATCCCAGTGGTGTATGTAGGCAGCAGGACATGGTACACATTAATCCCAGTGGTGTATGTAGGCAGCAGGACATGGAACACATTAATCCCAGTGTTATATGTAGGCAGCAGGACATGGCACACATTAATCCCAGTGGTATATGTAGGCAGCAGGACATGGAACACATTAATCCCAGTGGTGTATGTAGGCAGCAGGACATGGCACACATTAATCCCAGTGGTATATGTAGGCAGCAGGACATGGCACACATTAATCCCAGTGGTGTATGTAGGCAGCAGGAGATGGCACACATTAATCCCAGTGGTATATGTAGGCAGCAGGACATGGCACACATTAATCCCAGTGGTATATGTAGGCAGCAGGACATGGCACACATTAATCCCAGTGGTGTATGTAGGCAGCAGGACATGGCACACATTAATCCCAGTGGTGTATGTAGGCAGCAGGACATGGCACACATTAATCCCAGTGGTATATGTAGGCAGCAGGACATGGCACACATTAATCCCAGTGGTGTATGTAGGCAGCAGGACATGGCACACATTAATCCCAGTGGTGTATGTAGGCAGCAGGACATGGTACACATTAATCCCAGTGGTGTATGTAGGCAGCAGGACATGGAACACATTAATCCCAGTGTTATATGTAGGCAGCAGGACATGGCACACATTAATCCCAGTGGTATATGTAGGCAGCAGGACATGGAACACATTAATCCCAGTGGTGTATGTAGGCAGCAGGACATGGCACACATTAATCCCAGTGGTATATGTAGGCAGCAGGACATGGCACACATTAATCCCAGTGGTGTATGTAGGCAGCAGGAGATGGCACACATTAATCCCAGTGGTATATGTAGGCAGCAGGACATGGCACACATTAATCCCAGTGGTGTATGTAGGCAGCAGGACATGGCACACATTCATCCCAGTGGTATATGTAGGCAGCAGGACATGGCACACATTAATCCCAGTGGTGTATGTAGGCAGCAGGACATGGCACACATTAATCCCAGTGGTGTATGTAGGCAGCAGGACATGGCACACATTAATCCCAGTGGTATATGTAGGCAGCAGGACATGGCACACATTAATCCCAGTGGTGTATGTAGGCAACAGGACATGGCACACATTCATCCCAGTGGTATATGTAGGCAGCAGGACATGGCACACATTAATCCCAGTGGTATATGTAGGCAGCAGGACATGGCACACATTAATCCCAGTGGTGTATGTAGGCAGCAGGACATGACACACATTAATCCCAGTGGTGTATGTAGGCAGCAGGACATGGTACACATTAATCCCAGTGGTGTATGTAGGCAGCAGGACATGGAACACATTAATCCCAGTGGTGTATGTAGGCAGCAGGACATGGCACACATTAATCCCAGTGGTGTATGTAGGCAGCAGGACATGGTACACATTAATCCCAGTGGTGTATGTAGGCAGCAGGACATGGAACACATTAATCCCAGTGGTATATGTAGGCAGCAGGACATGGCACACATTAATCCCAGTGGTATATGTAGGCAGCAGGACATGGCACACATTAATCCCAGTGGTGTATGTAGGCAGCAGGACATGGCACACATTAATCCCAGTGGTATATGTAGGCAGCAGGACATGGCACACATTAATCCCAGTGGTGTATGTAGGCAGCAGGACATGGCACACATTCATCCCAGTGGTATATGTAGGCAGCAGGACATGGCACACATTAATCCCAGTGGTATATGTAGGCAGCAGGACATGGCACACATTAATCCCAGTGGTGTATGTAGGCAGCAGGACATGGCACACATTAATCCCAGTGGTGTATGTAGGCAGCAGGACATGGCACACATTAATCCCAGTGGTATATGTAGGCAGCAGGACAATGCACACATTAATCCCAGTGGTGTATGTAGGCAGCAGGACATGGAACACATTAATCCCAGTGTTATATGTAGGCAGCAGGACATGGCACACATTAATCCCAGTGGTGTATGTAGGCAGCAGGACATGGCACACATTAATCCCAGTGGTGTATGTAGGCAGCAGGACATGGCACACATTAATCCCAGTGGTATATGTAGGCAGCAGGACATGGCACACATTAATCCCAGTGGTGTATGTAGGCAGCAGGACATGGCACACATTAATCCCAGTGGTATATGTAGGCAGCAGGACATGGTACACATGAATCCCAGTGGTATATGTAGGCAGCAGGACATGGCACACATTAATCCCAGTGGTGTATGTAGGCAGCAGGACATGGCACACATTAATCCCAGTGGTATATGTAGACAGCAGGACATAGCACACATTAATCCCAGTGGTGTATGTAGGCAGCAGGACATGGCACATATTAATCCCAGTGGTATATGTAGGCAGCAGGACATGGCACACATTAATCCCAGTGGTATATGTAGGCAGCAGGACATGGCACACATTAATCCCAGTGGTATATGTAGGCAGCAGGACATGGTACACATGAATCCCAGTGGTATATGTAGGCAGCAGGACATGGCACACATTAATCCCAGTGGTGTATGTAGGCAGCAGGACATGGCACACATTAATCCCAGTGGTGTATGTAGGCAGCAGGACATGGCACACATTCATCCCAGTGGTATATGTAGGCAGCAGGACATGGCACACATTAATCCCAGTGGTATATGTAGGCAGCAGGACATGGCACACATTAATCCCAGTGGTGTATGTAGGCAGCAGGACATGGCACACATTAATCCCAGTGGTGTATGTAGGCAGCAGGACATGGCACACATTAATCCCAGTGGTATATGTAGGCAGCAGGACATGGCACACATTAATCCCAGTGGTATATGTAGGCAGCAGGACATGGCACACATTAATCCCAGTGGTATATGTAGGCAGCAGGACATGGCACACATTAATCCCAGTGGTGTATGTAGGCAGCAGGACATGGCACACATTAATCCCAGTGGTGTATGTAGGCTGTATTCAAACAAGGCTCCCCTTTAAAACAGCTATTTCAGCTGTCTGTATTTGTATTTATTATGGATCCCCATTAGTTCCTGCCAAGGCAGCAGCTACTCTTCGCTACTCTCCCTGGGGTCCAGCAAATTTAAGGCAGTTATACAATTTTAAAAACATTACAATACATTCACAACAGATTTCACAACACATTAAGTGTGTGCCCTCAGGCCACTACTCTACTACCACATATCTACAACACAAAATCCATGTGTATGTGTATGTATAGTGCGTATGTTATCGTGTGTGTGTACGCAGGCAAGTAGGCGTCACTACAGACCCTGGTTCGATTCCAGGCTGTATCACAACCGGCCGTGTTCGGGAGTCCCAGAGTGCAAGTAGGCGTCACTACAGACCCTGGTTCGATTCCAGGCTGTATCACAACCGGCCGTGTTCGGGAGTCCCATAGGGCAGCGCACAATTGGTCCAGCATCGTTAGGGTTTGGCCGGGGTAGGTCATCATTGTAAATAATAATTTCACTTGCCTAGTTAAATGTTAAATAAAAAAAATGCATGTGCCTGTGTTTGTGTCTCTTGACAGTCCCCGCTGTCTCCTCTCCCCCCTCCTGCGCTCGGCAGCTTTACACCAAACCCCGTATCCCCCCCGGTCATGGCCACCCCCCCCCCCCTACATCCCCTTGTGGCCCCCCACAATGCCAGCTCCCCTTCAGCTCTCCACACACCCTCTCTCCCCTAGCCCCCCCCCCCCGGACTCCTTTTGTCCCCCTGTCTTTGTGGTCTAATTACCTCCAGTTCATTCCCCAGCAGGCTTGGGTCAGCCCCTCCATTGAAACAGTGATGGGCAGGATGGCTCTTTAAACCACATCCCGCAACATTGACTGAACCCAAAATATGACACTGCTGCCTGGCTTCTTCATAGAATCAATGACATCATTGTAAAGAGTGGGGGTCATCTATGTAAATGCTAGGAATGCAGCATGTAGTCTATTATAGAGACATTGAAATACTTGTTGGGGGGTTTGGAATCAACTGGTGTTGTTGTGATGTATACGTCTAGTGATGTATTGGGTGCTTTAACGTAGTTGACAGACTGGAACCGTAGCGTTTTTCTTTTGAGAAAATGAAACATTTAGTGTTTATGCGGGTTGTTTTCTCATTATGCCGATGTCAAGACAAAGAATATTCAGTTCCTTCAGAAATTATTCACACCCGTTGACTTAGTCCACATTTTGCTGTGTTACGGTCTGAATTCAACATTTATTAAATAACCATTTTTCCCCCTTACACATCTACACACAATACTCTATAACGACAAAGGGAAAACAATCTTACAAAATGTATTCAAAATAAAATACAGAAATATTGAATTTACATAAGTATTCCCACCCCTGAGTCAATACTTTGTAAAGGGCACAATTGGCAGTGATAACAGCTGCAAGTCTTTTGGGTAAGTGTCTAAGAGCTTTGCACACCTGGATTGTACAATATTTGCCAATTATTTATTTTAAAATTCTTCAAGCTCTGTCAAGTTGGTTGTTGATAATTTCTAGACAGCCATTTTCAAGTCTTGACAGATTTTTCAAGACGATTTAAGTAAAAACTGTAACTAGGCCACTCAGGAACCGTCAATGTCATCTTGGTAAGCAACTATAGTGTATATTTGGCCTTATGTTTTAGTTTATTGTCCTGCGGAAGGGTGAATTTGTCTCCCAGTGTCTTTTGAAAAGCAGACTGAACCAGGTTTTACGTGCTTAGCTCTATTCCATTTTTTTCATCCTAAAAAACTCCCTATACCTTGCCGATGACAAGCAAACCCATAATAACATGATGCAGCCACCACCATGCTTGGAAATAGGAAGAGTGGTACTCAGTGATGTGTTGGATTTCCCCCAAACATAACGTTTTCAATTCAGAGCATAAAGTTCAGTTCGTTACTACATTGTTTGCAGATTTAATTTGTGCCTTATTACAAACAGGATGCATGTTTTGGAATATATTTAAGTCAGTATTGGCCTCATGGTGAAATGCCTGAGCGGTTTCCTTCCTCTCTGGCAACTGAGTTAGGAAGGACTTGTGTATCTTTTTACTGACTGGGTGTATTGATACACCATCCAAAGTGTCATGAATAACTTCACCACGCTCAAAGGGAAACTCAATATCTGCTTTTTAAATTTTATTTCTACCAATAGATGCCCTTCTTTGTGAGGCATTGGAAAACCTCCCTGGTCTTTGTGGTTGAATCTGTGTTTGAAATTCACTGCGCAACTGAGGGACCTTACATATGTGTGTAACGGTTTTCCTCCTCTTCGGACCAATGCGCAGCGTGGTAAGTGTCCATATATTATTGAAATATAACCGAACACTGAATACAAAAGAACGAGAAATAAATGAAAACTGAAACAGTTCTGTATGGTAAAACACAGACACAGAAAACAACTACCCACAACCCATAGTGGGAAAACAGGCTGCCTATGTATGGTTCTCAATCAGAGACAACGATCGACAGCTGCCTCTGATTGCGAACCATACCAGGCCAAATACAGAAATACAAAACCTAGAATACACAACATAGAATGTCCACCCCAACTCACGCCCTGACCATACTAAAACAGAGACATAAAAAAGGAACTAAGGTTAGAGCGTGACAATGTGTGTGGTACAGAGATGAGGTAGTCATTCAAAAATCATGGTAAACACTACTATTGCACACAGAGTGAGTCCATGCAACTTATTATATGAATTGTGAAGCACATTTCTACTCCAGAACTTATTTAGGATCACCATAACAAAGTGGTTGAATACCTATTGAGTCAAAACATTTCAGTTTTTCATTTTTTGTTAATTTGTAAAGATTTCCAAAAACATGATTCCACTTTGACGTTATGGAGTATTGTGTGTAGGCCAGTGACACAACACCTCAATTCAATCCATTTTAAATGAGGCTGTAACAATAAAATGTGGAAAAAGTCCAGAGGTGTGAATACTTTTACAGCCAGTGCTGTGAGGAAGAATACAATAGCCAATTAATTAAGTCGCCTATGGAGGAGGGTTTTGAAAGACTTTGATTGTGTAAGTGTAAACACTGTCTCTCCCTACTATGTGTATTGGTTACCTATGTGCAATCACAGCAGCAACATTTGTGACCCATTGCCATGAAAACAAGGCAACCAGTGGAGTACAAACAATATTGTAAATACAACCTATATGTATCTGTTTACTGATCTTAACTATTTGCACATTGTTAAGAACACTGTATGTTGCTGATACTATACAATTTGAAACGTCTTTATCCTTTTGAAACCTTTATAGTGCAATGTTTACTATACGTTTGTTTTTTTGTTGTTGTTTTTGGGGGTTTCTTCTCACTTTTGTTTATTTCACTTGCGTTTGCAATGTAAACATGTTTCCCATGCCAACAAAGCCCCTTTGGATTGAATTGAGAGGAGAGAGAGGATCAATGTCTGTGATTTAACTGAGGACCAGTGTTTCCCAAATGCAAGGAGTTTGGTGGATTATGGGGCAAACACTTCATTTTAGACCCCCACTTATAGCAAGAAGTCAACAACAGAGGGGCTCCTGAAGAGAGGAAGGACTGTCATCTGAAGAGTGTTGCCAGCAGCTACGTATATGGGTGTGAGATGTCTCAACCTCTCACTCAACCTGTGACTTCCCCTTCCTGGGAACATGTTGGTCAACAGTATCATCAACACACTAGTATTACAGTTTCTCGATTGCTTGAGCACATTTGTCCAAACACAATTCCCTTCTTCAAAACAATTAACACACAGCCTCAAGCTGAAACACGTTGGCCAAAAACGACACATTTCATTTACATAATGTATAAAGAGTCTTAAAAACATGAAATGCATGACACAAAACCAACTACCTCCATCAAAACATACAACTTGTTATCTAATGAAAAGTTATTTCAATCAACTGTTACATAATGGCCCAATAAATACTAACTACAGCTATCAATATACCCTAACATGGTTAACCCCCTTTTATATGTCTGGGCCATTTGTTGATAATATAATTCTAGCACCATAAAAGGCAAATAAACATCATTACAGCATGGGCTGTATTCTTTTTCCTAAAATGTTTTTTTTTTACCAAAGATGATCAATGCATAATGTCACTCAAGAGCATCAATATTAAAAAACAAAAGGTTTTATTTGACCTTGTTCCATTTTAACTGAGAGTTGAACTATCTTCCTCTGTGTGCCTCTCTACCTCTTCTTTGTCCTTACACTCTGCCTCTTACTTGGTCCATTCTTGCAAACAGCAAGTCAAAGGTGACTTATTTTATGCATGAATAAGGACCGATTGCTGTTTTGGACACGTGCAGAAGAGGTTCACATTCATGGGAGTAATTTGTATTAGCTGTGACCAAAATGTGTAAATGTTGTTTGTCTTGATTTACTCAACTGAGTTTTTCAGGGTTATTTTGTTGTAGAAAGTTGTGTTTACTGTTTTTCAAAAACGTGCTTAGCATTTTCATTGTGTGTGAAAGCTATGAGGAAGGACTTACAGTTTTGCAAAAAAATAATACTGTTGTGCTCTCTAGGCTATGATGGACATCAAGAGGACCCCCGTTTCATTAGATGTGTCTTAGCAATCAACGGGAACTGTAACACATTGCCATCAGCACATTGCATTCTGTTGCACTGTCTGCATTGTTTGGTTAAGGGCTTGTAAAGTAAGCATTTCACGGCAAGGTTGTATTCAGCGCATGTGACAAATAAAAATGTATTTGATTAGATTATAATCAACACATTATCATCAATACATTATCATCGACACATTATCAACACATTGTCATCAACACACTATCATCAACACACTATCATCAATGCACTATCATCAACACACTATCATCAATGCACTATCGTCAACACATTATCATCAACATGACCGTTATTCTTTCTGCTGTTTCCAGAAGGTTGAGGCCTGAGAGAATGCTCTATACAGTATTCTGTATGTTAATCAGAGGTCAACTTACAGCTGTTACATGTTTACTGAATGATCCATAGGTACATAGCTACTGTATGTTTCATTAAAAGGCCTTCATGAAGTTTCAATACTGATATTGAGTCACCCTCAATAAAAATGTTAGGCTTTTTATTGTTGCATACGTTTGTGTAGAATGATGACTTTTTAGAGAAACCTATCTATAGCTCTTCATTCATTCAATAATTTAGCCATCCATCCAACAATAAGTCTCACCCTTTCATTCATTAATTCAAACAGATCCTAACCCAGGCAGTCAAGTCTACCACATATACTATAGCTTTGATCATAGACTGAGAATATATGCGCCTGGGCTTTCGCTGTGACGGCAAGTGGTGTGTTATGAAGAATCATGGTTGAGAGAACCTTTTGCCATCCCGCCGCAGTCCACAAATGAGAAATCAGTCCTTGGGATGAGGTGGGGAAATATATATTTCACAGAGCATGGCGAAGAGAGGCTGCCGTGATATGACACGATTCAAGGGCTACAGATGTAGGATCTTAACTTGAGCCAGTTCGCTACAGCAGTAAAATAATCGTGCAGCAACAGGAAATGTGAATTATTATGTAGATTCCAATTTTGATTTTTTTTTTGTAGGGGTTGATCATTTTATTGTTCGGGCAAATCAAGACTGACATTTTAAAGTGGAAATTCCAAACTTTAAAAATACTTTTAAAACCTTGAATACACTACAAGTATGCAAATTCCAGAAACAACATGATGATCAAATTAAGATACGGCATCTCTATGTCCCCAATGGTACCCCATTCCCTATATAGTGCACTAATTTTAACCATGACCCATAGGGCTCTGGTCAAAACTAGTGCACCGATGTAGGGAATAGGGTGCGATTTGGGACTCAGACAAGGATAAGCCTGGGTATAGAGTATTGCACTGGGGGGGGGGGGGGGGGGTATCAGCTGTGAAACAGCAGCTGACAGGACAGGATGACAGATCATTTCACAGCCTGAGCTCTCCTGGAAGCTACTTTGGAATTATGTCTAACTCTGCTACTGTATGTGTGTGTGTGTGTGTGTGTGTGTGTGTGTGTGTGTGTGTGTGTGTGTGTGTGTGTGTGTGTGTGTGTGTGTGTGTGTGTGTGTGTGTGTGTGTGCGTGCGCGGAGGTTGAAAAGATTTGCCATGGGCTCTCAAATTGTCAAAAAGTTCTACAGCTGCACCATTGAGAGCATCTTGACTGGCTGCATCACCGCCTGGTATCGCAACTGCATGGCGCCACAGAGGGTGGTGCGGACCACCCAGTACATCACTGGGGGTGAGCTCCCTGCCATCCGGGACCTCTATATTAGGTGGTATGAAAGGGAGGCCCAGAAAATTGTTAAAGACTCCAGCCACCAAACCATAGACTGTTCTCTCTGCTTCTGCACGGAAAGAGGTACCAGAGCATCAAGTCCGGCACCAGCAGGCTCCTGAACAGCTTCTATGCCCAAACCATAAGACTGCTAAGTAGCTAACAGAATGGTTACACAGACTATCCGAGTTGACCCTTGTATTTTATTTTTGGACTGACTCTATGCACTCTCACACACTGACACTCCAACGCACACTTAATTTGCTTACACACAACACGTATACACATACATACGGACTCTACACACACAAGCACACACAATCATCACATACGCTGCTGCTGCTCTGTTTATCATTATATCCTGCCTAGTCACCTTACCCCTATACAAACAGTATACCTCTATCACTCCAGTATTCCTGCACAGTGTACATATGGTATTGGAACTGACCCTGAAACTGACCCCGAAACTGACCCTGGAACTGACCGTGTTATATAGCTACTGACCCTGGAACTGACCCTGTATATAGCTACTGACCCTGGAACTGACCCTGTATATCGCTTACTTACTTTCTTCTTATTTCTATTTCTGCTGTGCTTTTGTTCTACTTCACTTTATAGTACTACTGATATTGATTACTGCATTGCTGAGAAAGAGCGAGCAAACAAAAGCATTTCACTGTACTTGTGCACGTGACAAAACTTTAAACGTGTGTGTGGGTGTGTTTGTGTGTGTTTGTGTGGGTGTGGGTGTGTGTGTGTGGGTGTGTGTGTGTGTGTGGACACTAGAGTGAAGGAAAAGAGTATCCAGGACCAGCACTAGTTCATCATTGAAGGCCAGGGCGCTCTGGACAAAATAGGAAGTCTGTCAGTCTTCATTCTAAATGATGCAGTAGCACTTCGTATAGCACTTTGTGACATCTGCTGATGTAGAAAGGGCTTTATAAATACATTTGATTGATTTATTGATTTGTATTTGTATTTATTATGGATCCCCTTTAGCTGCTACCAAAGCAGTAGCTACTCTCCCTGGGGTCAAACAAAATTAAGGCAGTTTATACCATTTTAAAACATTACAATAGATTCAAAGACTTCACAACACACTGTGTGCCCTCATTCCCCTACTCCACCACTACCACATACTGTATCTACAGTAGTAAATACATGTGTAGGTATAGTGCGTATGTTATCGTATGTGTGTGTGTGTGTGTGTGTGTGCATGTGTCTGTGCCAATGTTTGTGTTGCTTCACAGTCCCTGCTGTTCCAAAAGGTGTTGTTTTATCTGCTTTTTAAATCTAATTTTACTGCTTGCATCAGTTACTTGTTGTGGAATAGAGTTCCATGTAGTCATGGCTCTATGTAGTACTGTGTGCCTCCCATAGTCTGTTCTGGACTTGGGGACTGTGAAGAGACCTCTTGTGGCATGGGTGTCCGAGCTGTGTGCTCGGACACTCATGCCACAATCCCAAACAGCAAGCAATGCAGGTGTAGAAGCACGGTGGCTAGGAAAAACTCCCTAGAAAGGCCAAAACCTAAGAAGAAACCTTGAGAGGAACCAGGCTTTGTGGGGTGGCCAGTCCTCTTCTGGCTGTGACGGGTGGAGATTATAACAGAACATGGCCAAGATGTTCAAATGTTCATAAATGACCAGCATGGTCAAATAATAATAATCACAGGCAGAACAGTTGAAATTGGAGCAGCAGCACGGCCAGGTGGATTGGGGACAGCAAGGAGTCATCATGCCAGGTAGTCCTGAGGCATGGTCCTAGGGCTCAGGTCCTCCGAGAGAGAGAAAGAAAGAGAGAAAGAGAGAATTAGAGAGAGCATACTTAAATTCACACGGGACACCGGATAGGACAGGAGAAGTACTCCAGATATAACAAACTGACCCTAGCCCCCCGACACATAAACTACTGCAGCATAAATACTGGAGGCTGAGACAGGAGGGGTCAGGAGACACTGTGGCCCCATCCGATGACACCCCCAGACAGGGCCAAACAGGAAGGATATAACCCCACCCACTTTGCCAAAGCACAGCCCCCACACCACTAGAGGGATATCTTTGACCACCAACGTACCATCCTGAGACAAGGCCGAGTATAGCCCACAAAGATCTCCGCCACGGCACAACCCAAGGGGGGGCGCCAACCCAGACAGGAAGATCACATCAGTGACTCAACCCACTCAAGTGACGCACCCCTCCTAGGGACGGTATGAAAGAGCCCTAGTAAGCCAGTGACTCAGCCCCTGTAATAGGGTTAGAGGCAGAGAATCCCAGTGGAAAGAGAGCAACCGGCCAGGCAGAGACAGCAAGGCCTGCGTCTTGTGACCGTAGCGTACGTGTAGGTATGTACGGCAGGACCAAATCAGAGAGATAGGTAGGAGCAAGTCCATGTAATACTTTGTAGGTTAGCAGTAAAACCTTGAAATCAGCCCTTGCCTTGACGGGAAGCCAGTTTAGGGAGGTTAGCACTGGAGTAATATGATCACATTTTTGGGTTCTAGTCAGGATTCTAGCAGCAGTATTTAGCACTAACTGAAGTTTATTTAGTGCTTTATCCGGGTAGCCAGAAAGTAGAGCATTGCAGTTGTCTAACCTAGAAGTGACAAAAGCATGGATACATTTTTCTGCATAATTTTTGGACAGAAAGTTTCTGATTTTTGAGGGCAATTTTGGGGCTTCACCATCTTTCATTGAATTGTACAGCTGTGTGTCATCCGCATAGCAGTGAAAGTTAACATTATGTTTTCGAATGACATCCCCAAGAGGTAAAATATATAGTGAAAACAATAGTGGTCCTAAAACGGAACCTTGAGGATCACCGAAATTTACAGTTGATTTGTCAGAGGACAAACCATTCACAGAGACAAACTGATATCTTTCCGACAGATAAGATCTAAACCAGGCCAGAACTTGTCCGTGTAGACCAATTTGGGTTTCCAATCTCTCCAAAAGAATGTGGTAATCGATGGTATCAAAAGCAGCACTAGGGTTTAGGAGCACGAGGACAGAAGCAGAGCCTTGGTCTGATGCCATTAAAATGTCATTTACCACCTTCACAAGTGCAGTCTCAGTGCTATGATGGGGTCTAAAACCAGACTGAAGCATTTCGTATACATTGTTTGTCTTCAGGAAGGCAGTGAGTTGCTGCGCAACAGCGTTTTCTAAATATTTTGAGAGGAATGGAAGATTTGATATAGGCCGATAGTTTTTTATATTTTCTGGGTCAAGGTTTGGCTTTTTCAAGAGAGGCTTTATTACTGCCACTTTTAGTAAGTTTGGTACACATCCGGTGGATGGAGAGCCGTTTATTATGTTCAACATAGGAAGGCCAAGCACAGGAAGCAGCTATTTCAGTAGTTTAGTTGGAATAGGGTCCAGTATGCAGCTTGAAGGTTTAGAGGCCATGATTATTTTCATCATTGTGTCAAGAGATATAGTACTAAAACACTTGAGGCTCTCTCTTGATCCTAGGTCCTGGCAGAGTTGTGCAGACTCAGGACAACTGAGCTTTGAAGGAATACGCAGATTTAAAGAGGAGTCCGTAATTTGCTTTCTAATAATCATGATCTTTTCCTCAAAGAAGTTCATGAATTTATTACTGCTGAAGTGAAAGCCATCCTCTCTTGGGGAATGCTGCTTTTTAGTTAGCTTTGCGACAGTATCAAAAAGGAATTTCGGATTGTTCTTATTTTCCTCAATTAAGTTGGAAAAATAGGATGATCGAGCAGCAGTAAGGGCTCTTCGAAACTGCAAGGTACTGTCTTTCCAAGCTAGTCGGAAGACTTCCAGTTTGGTGTGGCGCCATTTCCGTTCCAATTTTCTGGAAGCTTGCTTCAGAGCTCGGGTATTTTCTGTATACCAGGGAGCTAGTTTCTTATGAGAAATGTTTTTAGTTTTTAGGGGTGCAACTGCATCTAGGGTATTGCGCAAGGTTAAATTGAGTTCCTCAGTTAGGTGGTTAACTGATTTTTGTCCTCTGGCATCCTTGGGTAGACAGAGGGAGTCTGGAAGGACATCAAGGAATCTTTGTGTTGTCTGTGAATTTCTAGCACAACTTTTGATGATCCTTGGTTTGGGTCTGAGCAGATTATTTCTTGCAATTGCAAACGTAATAAAATGGTGGTCCGATAGTCCAGGATTATGAGGAAAAACATTAAGATCCACAACATTTATTCCATGGGACAAAACTAGGTCCAGAGTATGACTGTGACAGTGAGTAGGCCCAGAGACATGTTGGACAAAACCCACTGAGTCGATGATGGCTCCGAAAGCCTTTTGGAGTGGGTCTGTGGACTTTTCCATGTGAATATTAAAGTCACCAAAAATGTGAATATTATCTGCTATGACTACAAGGTCCGATAGGAATTCAGGGAACTCAATGATGAATGCTGTATATGGCCCAGGAGGCCTGTAAACAGTAGCTATAAAAAGTGATTGAGTAGGCTGCATAGATTTCATGACTAGAAGCTCAAAAGACAAAAACATATTTTTTTAAATTGTAAATTGAAATTTACTATCGTAAATGTTAGCAACACCTCCACATTTACGGGATGCACGGGGGATATGGTCACTAGTGTAGCCAGGAGGTGAGGCCTCATTTAACACAGTAAATTCATCAGGCTTAAGCCATGTTTCAGTCAGGCCAATCACATCAAGATTATGATCAGTGATTAGTTCATTGACTATAATTGCCTTTGAAGTAAGGGATCTAACATTAAGTAGCCCTATTTTGAGATGTGAGGTATCATGATCTCTTTCAATAATGACAGGAATGGAGGAGGTCTTTATCCTAGTGAGATTGCTAAGGCGAACACCGCCATGTTTAGTTTTGCCCAACCTAGGTCGAGGCATAGACATGGTCTCAATAGGGATAGCTGAGCTGACTACGCTGACTGTGCTGGTGGCAGACTCCACTATGCTGGCAGGCTGGCTAACAGCCTGCTGCCTGGCCTGCACCCTATTTCACTGTGGAGCTAGATGAGTTAGAGCCCTGTCTATGTTGGTAGATAAGATGAGAGCACCCCTCCAGCTAGGATGGAGTCCGTCACTCCTCAGCAGGTCAGGCTTGGTCCTGTTTGTGGGTGAGTCCCAGAAAGAGGGCCAATTATTTACAAATTCTATCTTTTGGGAGGGGCAGAAAACAGTTTTCAACTCAGCGATTGAGTTGTGAGACTCTGCTGTAGAGCTCATCACTACCCCTAACTGGGAGGGGGCCAGAGACAATTACTCGATGCCGACACATCTTTCTAGCTGATTTACACGCTGAAGCTATGTTGGTGATCTCTGACTGTTTCATCCTAACATCGTTGGTGTTAGGATAACAATATCTCTATACTCTCTACACTCGCCAGTTTTAGCTTTAGCCAGCACCATCTTCAGATTAGCCTTAACGTCGGTAGCCCTGCACCCTGGTAAACAGTGTATGATCGCTGGATGATTCATTTTAAGTCTAATACTGCGGGTAATAGAGTCGCCAATGACTAGAGTTTTCAATTTGTCAGAGCTAATGGTGGGAAGCTTCGGCGTCTCAGACCCCGTAACGGGAAGAGTAGAGACTAGAGAAGGCTCGGCCTCTGACTCCGACTCATTGCTTAATGGGGAAAACAGGTTGAAAGTTTCTGTCGGCTGAATGAGCGACACCGGTTGAGCATTCCTACAGCATTTCCCTCCAAAAACCTTGAGAAAGATGTCCGGCTGCGGGGACCATGCGAGGGGATTTATACTAATGTTACTATCTGTACTTACTGGTGGCACAGACGCTGTTTGTCCTTTCCTACACTGAAATTACCCTTGCCTAACGATTGTGTCTGAAGCTGGGCTTGTAGCACAGCTATCCTCGCCGTAAGGCGATCGTTCTCCTGTATATTATGAGTACAGCGACTGCAATGAGAAGGCATCATGTTAATGTTACTACTTAGCTTCGACTGTTGGAGGTCCTGACGAACCATGTCCAGATAAAGTGTCCGGAGTGAAAAAGTTGAATGGGAAAATAAAAAGTTGAGGGAAAAACAAAAAATATAAACGGTAATTAAAAAGTAAAACCGTAAAGTTGTCAGGTAGCAAAGTAAGGTTGGCAACAAAATGCACAGCAACACGTAAACAAGTCTGCAAGTTGTGAAATGGCGTCGAACAACAGGTCATTCAACATGTCAATAACTGTCATAAATAAAAGTAGTGATGAAGTCAATCTCTCCTCCACTTTCAGCCAGGAGAAATTGACATGCATATTATTAATATTAGCTCTCTGTGTACATCCAAGGGCCAGCCATGCTGCCCTGTTCTGAGCCAATTGCAATTTTCCTAAGTCCTTTTTTGTGGCACCTGACCACACGACTGAACAGTAGTCAAGGTGTGACAAAACTAGGGCCTGTAGGACCTGCCTTGTTGATAGTGTTGTTAAAAAGGCATAGCATCGCTTTATTATAGACAGACTTCTCCCCATCTTAGCTACTTCTGCGTCAATATGTTTTGACCATGGCAGTTTACAATCTAGTGTTACTCCAAGCAGTTTAGTCATCTCAACTTGCTCAATTTCCACATTATTTAGTACAATATTTAGTTGAGGTTAGGTGTTTTGTTCCAAATACAATGCTTTTAGTTTTAGAAATATTTAGGGCTAACTTATTCCTTGCCACACACTCTGAAACTAACTGCAGCTCTTTGTTGAGTGTTGCAGTCATTTCAGTCACTGTAGTAGCTGACGTGCATAGTGTTGAGTCATCCGCATACATAGAAACTCTGGCTTTACTCAAAGTCAGTGTCATGTTGTTCGTAAAAATTGAAAAAAGTAAGGGGCCTAAACAGCTACCCTGGGGAATTCCTGATTCTAACTGGATTATGTTTGATAGGCTTCCATTAAAAACACCCTCTGTGTTCTGTTAGACATTATCCGCATTATTGCAGGGGGTGTAAAGCCATAACACATAAGTTATTCCAGCAGCAGACTATGATCGATAATGTCAAAAGCTGCACTGAAGTCTAACAAGACAGCCCCCACAATCATTTTATCATCAATTTCTCTCAGCCAATCATCAGTCATTTGTGTAAGTGCTGTGCTTGTTGAGTGTCATTCCCTATAAGAATGCTGAAATTCTGTTGTCAATTTGTTTACTGTAAAATAGCATTGTATCTGGTCAAACACAATTTTTCCCAAAAGTTTACTAAGGGTTGATTTGATCGCCTATTTGAGCCAGTAAAGGGGGCTTTACTATTCTTGGGTAGAGGAATGACTTTAGCTTCCCTTCAGGCCTGAGGGCACACACTCTCTAGTAGGCTTAAATTGAATATGTGGCAAATAGGAGTGGCAATATCGTCTGCTATTTTATCCTCAGTAATTTTCCATCTAGATTGTCAGACCCTGGTGGCTTGTCATTGTTGATAGACAACAATCATTTTTTCACCTTCTCCACACAGACTTTATGGAATTCAAAAGTACAATTCTTGTTTTTCATAATTTGGTCCGATATACTTGGATGTGTAGTGTTAGCATTTGTTGCTGGCATGTCATCCCTCAGTTTGCTTATATTGCCAATGAAAACGTCATTCAAGTAGTTTGCAATATCAATGGGCTTTGTGATGAATGAGCCATCTGATTCAATAAATGAAGGAGCCAAGTTTTTTCCACAATTTTTTTAATTTAATGTTCCCCAAAGCTTTTTATTATCAATGTTTATATAATTTATCTTTGTTTCATAGTCTAGTTTATTTTTATTTAGTTTAGTCACATGATTTCTTAATTTGCAGTACGTTTGCCAATCAGTTGGGCTGTCAGACTTAATGGCCATACCTTTTGCCTCATCCCTCTGGACCATATCATTTTTCAATTCCTCATCAATCCAATGGGATATAACAGTTTTTACAGTCCTTGCAGTCTGCATTTGAAGACTTCCAGCTAACAGCCCTAGTACAGAAGACATACCCATACAGAGTTATACAGACAGATGAATAATTCATACAAAAGTCAAACATACTGTCCTACAGTACTACAAAAGGCATTTGGCCTGTATGTGAATAATAGTGTGAAACTGTTTATTAATTTCTCAGCTAACAAGGCCCAAACAAGACTGTCATACACTCCACTTATTGAAATGAGAAGTCAGTGAGATTCTGGAGTGGGGTTTAAATTCGCTGCAAGAGACTAATGATTTGTGCGGAGAAAAAACTAGTTGGTGCCTAAGGGTGCCAAAACTGTGGAGGTGGAGGGTTACTTTATTTTAACCATGTGAAATATGAATCCATGCTGCTGCACATTCAATGTGTCGGGCTCATCGAAAAAAGGACTTGAACAGGGATTATTTATGAACCTGTCTGACAGTGTCAACCTCACCTGGTAACATTGTATGAGTAGTATGCTACTCAAAAATGTCAACACAACCAATGATACCTGACTACTAGCTTACAGGTTGCCACGGGAGACGGCTCTAGTTTGTGGGTGCTCCACGACCATTGTGACAAGTTTTTCAGAGTACGCCAAACTCTTTCTCAGCCTACTAACATAATGAGTCTGCACCATGAAGACAAAACGAGACACAGTAACACTAATTAAAACAACTCGGGGTAGGGATATTTCATTTTCAGCCGTAATCTTTTTTTAACTCTAAAGTACTCCCATCCTCCGTCTGTTATTGATGACTCCCCACATTTGCCCCCCCCCCCCCCCCATTCCCCTCCATTATTAATCCCGCTCTTTTTAATCTCCTGTGAGCTGACTCAGAACTCCTTCATCATTTGGAGACTGTTCATCTTCTATGCACATGTCCATAGCATTGATTAACTGGGTCTCGGTGAGCTTCGGATTACATTGGGGTTTATTTGAAATGGCATTTCAAAATGTTTTTCCATTACGGAGCACGGGGAAGGGGAATTTAGATAAACTTGGCCTTGCACTTTCTGCTGAATTTCGCCTTGTTTGCCTCGTCCACTTGTGGCCTCGGCGCAAGTAACAATTACTGTCGTCGGCTGATGCCCAATTCTATGTTTACATCACTCAGCAGAAGGGTTCCACCAGTCAAACAGAACTCCCATTGGAGGAGAGTGGAGAGAAGGAAGAAGGTAAAATGGAGGAGAGAAGGAAGAAGGCAAAAGTAGTATTTATCACGTGAGATTGCATGAGGGAGAGTATTAAATGAGATTGGATAATGGGGTAGCCTACAATTAGGGTCTGGACGTCACGTGAGTATCATTGGTTGAAAAGACATCAGGCTGAAGTGATCGAAAACATTGTTTATACATATTTTTGTTGTCCTTAAAAATGTATTTACCTGGTTGTGATCTGACAAGTAGGTTACAGTTCCCATGTCGAATTTCCCAGCTGAGCAAGAAGCAAGTGGAAGAAATGACAGATGGGCTGAATAGATGACATCACTCCAGAACATCAATGTGTCACGGCTTATTCAATCCCCAGTGTTGTCTCTGGGTTCTAATGGTCTGTGGTTGACACATCCCATATCACAGAAGTGGGACTCTGTTTCCTTATCACCACAGTTTGAGACTGAATAAACAGGGTTCCATTTCTGTAGGTCAAAGGCTCTCTGAACGTTTCATAATGGGGTCAGAGTGAGCAGGTTTTTCTCCTAATGTATCTGCATGAGTCGTTCCTTAAGTATTACTGGGGATGAGTAAGTCAGTACGTTTTTTTTTTTTTACATGTCTTAGACCTGAATGTCTCTCCATATTTTTTTTAAAGGCATACTCCATCATTGGAAAAATACATTGTTTACAAACAATGGAGTAAAACATTATTGTATTTTGGGTTATGATGGAGTAAGACAGTTGAACAAAGCTCATGGGCCTTTCTATGTGATATTGTTAAAATACTCTGGAATCAATGGTTGTATAATTAATATTCATTTAAATGACCAAAAACTGCTGTGAATATCACATATTTCCCCTTTACAGGATGTTGATAATGAGTGTCTCTGTGTACCGCCCAAAACCGTCCCTTCTCATCCCCACACAGGTGACGGCTGGGTTTAGGTCATCAGTGATGAAAACATGTGACATGTGAAGGGGTTGATGAGTTACTCAAGCTGTCTTGAGGACATTGGGTATTTTGTCTTCTACTGAAACCTGCTGGATATTTGCTTAATGGCGTTATTCTCTGAATGCCAAATACTTACTGAATAATGGAGGGGAGGCGCCATCTAGTGCTTAATAGACTCATTACAAATCAAACTCTTGTACAGTGCTGCTGTGTCACTAGACTGTATAAAATAATGGTCAATAATTACAGCAAAAACCTGGGAGAGAGATAAGCATAACCATGTGTGTTGTCTGTGAGGCTGGGGTTGATTTGACCATGGTAGAATGCTCAACTACTTATGTCATATGAAGGACAGTACCCTGTGCAGGGAAACATTTCAAATCAATGGCTTGAGGCATTGGAGTCTCCTTGGACCAGATAAAAAAGTGGCCCCTACTGACCCTCCAACAACTACTCCCATCCATAAGACCCGGCCCTAGCTTCTGAGGTTACAGAGTGTTAAGGCTGCCTAGGTATGTTTTTTAACGATGGCATCAGCACATCAGGAGGTTATCCATACAATATTAAAGAGGATTCTTTTTTGTACAATTTGATGTTAGATGTTTCCTCATCCTGAAAGTAGTTCATGGCCCAAGAGAAACTGTAAATGGTTCAGTTTTCCTTTAAGGTGAAATCCGCAGTTGAAACAATAAGTGATTCCCCACCACTGTTTTGGTAAAAAGCTGGTGCTGTATTGCTTCTGGTAGAGTATGGCGGTTGCCCCACCAGGGCCTGCAAAATGCTTTTGACAAACAAATCGGTCTAGAAAAAAAATCTCTGCGGCCCTCGGCTGAATTTGAAAAGCTGATGAAGCCCTCGAACCAAAATGATTGCCACCACTGATCTGATTACAAATTAATTATACCCAACAGGCCGATGTATTGAAATAAAATACAAGATACTTTTGCCATGTATTGTATTGGTATTTTGAATTGTTTGTATTTTCAAAATACAAAATACATTTGCAAGTACATGTCTTAACTACAACAACATTCTCAGTAAGAAAATACTCTTTACTTGCTATGACTGATCTACCTGTGTAATCTACCTTAGCTGAACGCACTGGCTGTAAGTCGCTCTCGATAAAAGCATCTACTAATGACCAACATCTAAATGTAAATCTAAAAATGTACAATTGCAAAGCACACTATGTATTAGCATTGGCCTTGTTTCAGGGCCAGAGCTCATTAGAATAATATCCAGCATGCTTTGCAGGTGTTTTTACATGCACATTTTGGTCATTTTGCTGATGCGCTCATCGCACGGTAGTGCCATCAGACTTCTGATACCAATGCAGGGTGAAAGGGGGCCACAAAATTGTGAACTGCATAAAAAAACAATGAAAATACAAATTATATTTCAGGCAAAGTGTAACAAAAATGACAAAATACCCCAAAAATTGTTTCAATAGTAATTAAATACGTATTTCAAATACAAGTTTCAGAAATACTGCACCTCTCTGATGGTTATCTATCCAAGTCTATGGACGGATCTGAGAGTCAAGTGGCGCAAAGAACTCAGGGAGGATATGGAATAATATCTGGTTCCTCTTTATCTCTTCTAAATTGTGTATAGAATATTGTTTATTCCAAGTCCGCTGCTTTCCCCATTAACTCTCTTGTTCTGTTGCTTTTCCACTAACACTCCATGGGAACTTAACATGACCTATTGGTTTCCTGGAAAAAATAAGTCACTTACTGGACCATGTAAACACTAGAAACAGAGTGGGAGGAAGTGCAATGGACATCATAGTACAATGCTTACAATAACAAAATATACAATGCTCTATGATCTAAGTATGTTTTGTCTTACCTCTGGCATCCATTCGATTGTAGAGGAAAACTGGGTGAATGCAATTATCTTTCAGCTAGTTTTAGTTTTAGTCCCAAATACACAATTTGATCACTCTTTTGTCACTAAGAATTTTCCTGCACTGGAAGGAATGCAGATGAGCTTCATGATTGACATGAATTAACTGAAAACCTGCACTAAGACATGGTTATATTAACAGTATTGCACTTTTCATGTAACCTAATTTTGGCCAGCTAATAATAGCCTAACCACCAATCAAGAAACATTATGGACAAAACATTCAAATCCTGTTGTTGCGACAATACTGGGAAAATGAAGATCCTACATCTGTAGGTGGAGTTGTTAAGTAGATGTTCAACTAACTTTTTACATTTAGGATTTGTTCAATTATCTTCTCTGTTGGAAGGAAGTAAATCCTCTCACTTAGAGTTGATAAATTATATCCACAGACTGTCCATTAGTCTACTAATTATGCCTTTTATCAAAGTGTGTTCATAATGAGAATATATTTGACTGAAGCTGAAGGGCAGCCCACTGTTTAACTGCTAGACATGACGTCAGTCAAATGTGAAAATGTACATGAATATTCCAAGGGTCATTTATTTTATACAATGGTTGAAAACCGGTGTGTCTGTGTGTCATAATAATGCAATAATAATTTGGTGGGTGCTTATATTTGTCCTATTTCACACGTGTACACGTGTGTCTCAATACACGTGTGAAATGGAAATGTTTTTTTTTTTGCACTCCTCCTGAGAGTGGAGTCACGGCCAGGGTCACCATTGTCCAGTGCCAATGGAGCAATTAGGGTAGAGTGCCTTGATCAAGGGCACATTGCCAGATGTTTCACCTTGTTGACTGAGGGATTCGAAATAGTGACGTGTGTGTGTGTGTGGTGCATTTATCGTGCATTCCATCTCTCTGTGCGTGTTGAGTACCTAAACATGATTGAGATATGACGTCTTGGACACAGAGACGTGATGCATGAAATGATGTATTTTACCCAGAACAATAAGGAGGATAGAAGTGGAGAAACACACACTGAAGGACATTGAACTCCAACCATCTCCTCATCCACTAAAACCAATACAAATAATATATTCTCCTAAGAGACGGTTTGTGAATTAAACAGCCTGCAAGAAAACAATGGTATAGCTTTCCCTGGGAAACATCTTTACATTTGGAATTGTTTGTCATTTAGTTTTATTACAGTTAGCGCATTCATCTTAAGACAGCTAGGTGAAGCAACCACATATCACATTCATAGTAAGTACATTTTAAATAAATATCTCAATAAAGTAGTTATCAGCAAAGTAGGAAAAAACATGCTTGAGTTCTTCTTCTTCTTAGGAAACGTGATGGAGTGGAGCTTTTTAAATAGAGATTTTCCATTTGTATTGCCTTGTTATCCTAATCAAATTGCCTCCAGGCAAATGAACAACAACTAGGATAAGCATCAAGTATGCCATATGGAGGTACACAAGCATAACATTATCACCAGCCACACTCAACTGTATATAGGACACGTCACACACCATAACGAACATCACCCGTGTGCATGTATAAAGGACTGGACACACTATAACGAACATCAACCCTGTGCATGTATAAAGGACTGGACACACTATATCGAACATCACCCGTGTGCATGTATAAAGGACTGGACACACTATAACGAACATCAACCCTGTGCATGTATAAAGGACTGGACACACTATATCGAACATCACCCGTGTGCATGTATAAAGGACTGGACACACTATAACGAACATCAACCCTGTGCATGTATAAAGGACTGGACACACCATAACGAACGTCGGCCGTGCTTGTGTTGATCACCTGCTCGCTGTCTGGCAGCCGTTGGATGAACATCAGATATCGCGGTGAGCTTGTGAGATCAAGTTGTTGATGAACTCTCAACACTAAACTGTGTTGATATCCTTATTCTTCTGCCTCGTCGTTTTCCCTCTCACGGACAGTACAGGAACTGTCCAATGTTGATTACAGATGTCAGCATGTCAGCAATCAAGTAGTCTAGATGCAGGACTTTCAAAAAGCAAATTGTAACCTGGCACATCATCCCGATGCGTTTTGACAATGATTTATTTTCTTCATCACATACCTCTCTACTTCCTGTGATGTGAATGTCATATATCTGTAGAATGTTCTGAATCTGTTCCAAGAGGGTCTGCATGATCTCCATCAGTTGTGCAGCTTTGTTTAGGCAAAGCCCCACAGAGCTCTTTAGGTCAACAACCTCTTGGTTACCATAGTGATAGTGGTGGTAGTGATAGTGGCTTGTCCCTAGTAAAATAATGAGAATAATGTTATCTTGTCTCTCATTATTAGACAGTTAAGCATCAAGGGAAACATTAAGACCCATCAGAGATTATTAGAACTTACTCTGATGGTCATATCATCTCCAATAACCCCTGTCTGCCTCATTAAACTTCTAATTGTGATTACAGATATGCTGCCATATGCTGCCATTCTTCCTAGGTTTTGGCCTTTCTAGGGAGTTTTTCCTAGCCACTGTGCTTCTACACCTGCATTGCTTGCTGTTTGGGGTTTTAGGCTGGGTTTCTGTACAGCACTTTGAGATATCAGCTGATGTACGAAGGGCTATATAAATACATTTGATTTGATTTGATCCACTAGGTCAGCCTGAAAAAGTAAACAGTATATTTAAAAAAAAAATGTGTAAAGAAATGCACATAAAAAAACATGGAAAACGTGTCACGTTTGTGGCTCAAAAATTAGTGCTATACACGGTTCCTAACTATATACACATGAACTATTACTGCAGTACGTGGGCAGACGCCAAATACTCTAACCTGTGGTCTACATGTTCACGCAAGACTTTGCACTCCTTTATCACCCACATGAACTATTACTGCATTACGTGGGCGGACACTGCTCAATAATACACACGCAGTACAAGAGCTTTAATTGTCACATGGACTCAATCTTAATGCCTTATGGTATTAACACTACCCTATAGAGTGCCTTGTTATCATCTCTAGAAACATTTAGGAAAATCGTGTTGATAATTAAAATGCACTTATTTATTATTATTCTAGCAGTCCAGGTACGTGTTTCTAGAGATGATAACAAGGCACTCACTCTAAAGGGCAGTTTTAATACCACTTTTCTTTTTTCTATATATGTTTCTACCTTTATTTAACTAGCCAAGCCAGTTAAGAACAAATTCTTAGTTACAATGACGGCCTAACCCGGATAAAACCTGGACGATGCTGGGCCAATTGTGCGCCGCCCTATGGGACTCCCAATCACGGCCGGATGTGATACAGACCTGCATTCGAACCAGGGACTGTAGTGACGCCTCCTGCACTGAGATGCAGTGCCTTAGACCACTGCGCCACTCTTGGAAATCGCTTAGTGATGTCACCATCTTTCGATTATTTTGTTTGCGTGGAAAAAAAGGTCAGTTATGCATCGTTAGTCCCCAAAGTGTCCAGTTCTGAAATTCTGCTAATAGTAGCACTTACTAGAAACTGGAGAAAACATGAAGGACTGAGAGGGAGGCACTTTAGCAATCCAGGTACATTTGGGTGGGCGGTTCTACGTAAAAAAGATAAAAGGGTTACTAGGTACATTTTCAATCAGTGTAAATTAAAGCAGTTAATTTAATCAGCCAGGCTGAAGCGCATCTGCTTGCCAACACAAAATGAAAAACAGAACTATTGATTAAAAGGGATGTGTCCTGTAGTATAATGGGGTAGTTTGGTATTATTGTTGAATTGTTTTGAACAGCTGATTGTTGAGTTGGGGCTGTCAGTGACCAGCAGATAAAATAGATACAATAACTTCTTCCTTCAGTCTAGATGGGCGTCATACTGTACAATGTGTGTGTCACCTCTTTTTTTCATAGGCCTAGGCTACTGGTTGCATTCAATACAAGGTCATTTTTATTGATCTCAGTTTGCATTGCATGTAATGTATTTATAAAAGGCCAGATGTTTGGACTGTATTTGAAGCTTTACGCCTTGGAAGGAGTGTGATTCTGTTCTTCATGTTTCATGGCATTGTGGCAAGCTAGGTGATACTTGTCCCTGTCTCATGTTTTTGTATTATGTCATCACAGACTGTGTCATAGTTAGGGCCTTCCAAGGTTGAGATTCAGGTGTAGATAATGGGGGGTCCGGGTGTTCTACCCCCTACATGTTTTTTAAAAACGTTTTCAAACGCATTTCCTGCAATTCAACACAGTTTGACATGACTTATTATGCCTCTCTTCAGAGAAATAAGAAAAATAATAATAAAGAAAACACCATTGAAGCTGTAAATTAGTCCAGGAGTAATATTTAACTTACTGCTACTGAAGCTTGAGGGTTGATGTAATCTGAAATCAGCTGACAGAGGCTGGGCTGGACTTTGATGGAGGCAGACATTGGCAGGCCTCAATGCAGCTGACAGACTGGACTGGAGTTTTCTAGCAGACAGACAGTAGCTGGACGTTGAAGATGGTTGACAGAGACTGGACTAAACTTCGTAGAAGGCAGACATTGGCTGGCTTCTGACGGTGGCTAACAGAGACTGGACTTGACCTTTCTAGGAGGCAGACATCAACTGAACTTTGAAGATGTCTGACAGAGACTGGATTAAACTTGGAAGAAGGCAGACATTGGCTGGGCTCTGAAGGTGTCTGCCAGAGACTGGACTGGAGTCAAAAAAATGTTGTCCTGTCTATCTTGTCCAACCTTTTCTGGTGAGCATGGCAAACAACCACATCTCTTCTGTGTCTTTGATGTTCTGAGCCATATTATCAGTCTTCTCAGGGCACCGAAGCTTCTTTCAAACTCAGCAGGAACAAGTAGAAGTCTCACCCAGGTTTCTACTTGCTTGAAGATACTTCTCACCTCTGGTACCATGTTCTTAATGATATCGACCAAATACAGCAGGTGCTGTTTGTGTAGCTAGACTCTAGCATGTCTAGCTGCACGTGCAACGCCCTGGGCTCCAACTCTGGGAACTGGTTGAAAACAAGAAATAAACACCTTCTACAACTGTTTGAGTGTGTGGAGCTCCACCCCCCCCCCCTGTAGTATCTAAGATGTTGAACTACTGCATTCTGTAGTATCATGGACATGACTGTTTATTTTCACTTTAGAGGATAAGTCATCACAATCACTCACTCACCTGTAGATCAACACTGCTGCTGCTCATGCCTGCACTGACTTCACTCTCCTCACTGTCACTTTTATTTTTTTAACCTTTATTTAACTAGGCAACTCAGTTAAGAACAAATCATTATTTACAATGACGGCCTACCAAAAGGCAAAAGGCCTCCTAGGGTGTCAAGGTGTGCGTAACTGGTGGCATGGAAGTCAAACGCAGGAGAGCAGAATTTGGTAAATAGCCGGAGCCGTTTAATGTACATAACTACCGGCATATAAAAGTAACAAAACACATGGGCACAACAACCCGTATCGCATCAGTCACATAAAGCACACGTACTACAATAAACAATACCCGACAAGGACATGGGGGCAACAGAGGGAACATATACAACAGGGAATTGAAACCAGGTGAGTGCGACAACCAGACAAAACAAATGGAACATGAAAAATAGATTGATGATGGCTAGAAGACCGGTGACGTCAACCGCCGAACACCGCCCAAACAAGGAGAGGAACCGACTTCGGCAGAAGTCGTGACATAGGGGGACAGAGGGCTGGGTTTAAAAATAAAGACAACAGTATAGCATGGCAGCAACACATGACAACACAGCATGGTAGCAACACCACATAATAACAACATGGTAGCAACACAACATGGCAGCAGCACAAAACATGGTACAAACATTATTGGGCACAGACAACAGCACAACGGGCAAGAAGGTAGAGACAACAAGAAATCACGTCAAGCAGCCACAACTGTCAGTAAGAATGAAGAGATGGAGATAAAACTGTCCAATTTGAATGTTTTTTTGCAGCTCGTTCCAGACGCTAGCTGCAGTGAACTGAAATGAGAAACGACCCAGGAATGTATGTGCTTTGGTGAACTTTAACAGCATGTGACTAGCAGAACGGTGTTGTATGTGGAGGATGAGGGCTGCAGTAGATAACTCAGATAGGGGGGAGTGAGGCCTAAGAGAGTTTTATAAATAGGCACCAACCACTGGGTCTTGCGACGGGTATACAGAGATGACCAGTTTACAAAGGAGCATTGGTGGAAAATCTGATGGCTGAATGGTAAAGAACATCTAGCTGCTCGAGCGCACCCTTACCTGCCGATCCATAAATTAAGTCTCCGTAATCTAAAATAGGTAGGATGGTCATCTGAATTTTTCCTCATGTTCCATCCAGTTAACTTTATTTTTATAATATATTACACTGGATCTTTCTTGAATAAGTTCCTCCATTTCTTTGAGTTTTTCCTCTAACTTATTCTGTGCCTCTATGGTACAGTTTTTATTGCTATCTAACTGTACTGTTAGTCCTTCAATTTCCTTTGTTAATATGGACTCTTGATCTAAATTGATTCTGTTTTATAGATGGGTTGTCACGTCCCGACCTTAGTTCCTTTTTTATGTCTCTGTTTTAGTTTGGTCAGGGCGTGAATTGGGGTGGCCATTCTATGTTTTGTGTTCTATGTTTTCCATTTCTATGTGTTTGGCCTGGTATGGTTCCCAATCAGAGGCAGCTGGCAATCGTTGTCTCTGATTGAGAACCATACTTAGGCAGCCTGTTTTTCCCACTTGAGTTGTGGGTGGTTGTTTTCTGTCTCTCTACCAGACAGGACTATTTGGGTTGTTCTTTTGTTTACTTTGTTCACTTTGTTCAGTTATCGAATAAATCTAACATGGACACTTACCACGCTGCATCTTGGTCCTCTCCTTCCAACAGCCGTTACATGGGTACTGAATTGCATGGCCTCTAAAGGTACATTTAAAAGTGTCCCATACAATAAGAGGATCTGCTGTACCTATGTTATGGTCTGAACAAGGCAGTTATAAATTATTCTGTCCTAGTTCTAAACAAGTCATCCAGTAGGCTTTGATTAGATTTCCAATATCCTCGCCAACGTGGAAATTCTGTAAGAGTAATATATATGCCAATAATGTGTGATGATCCGACCACATTATGTCCTTTATCAACACTTTTTAAAGTTTTGGTGCCAGAGAGAATGACATTAGAAGGTAATCAAGACAACTAGCTTGATTAAGCCTCTGCCATGTATATCTCACTAGGTCAGGGTATTTAAGCCTCCATATGTCCACTAATTCCAATATATCCTTGACATTCATGATTTCCTTAAATGCCTGAGGGTGATAGTTTGTAGTGTGATTTCCTTTAAGGTCCATAGAGGTATTTAAGATCATATTAACATCTCCCACCAAAATAATAGAGTCTAGTGTTGCTTGTAGAGATGATAAATTCTTATATATATTTTAAAAGAAGCTTGGATCATCATTATTTTGACCATATAGGTTAATAAGCCATATGTTTATTGTCCAATAATATATTTAAAATAATCCATCTAACTTGATGATCTGTTTGGGCAATTTGCACATTTGGATCAAAAATTACTGTTAATTAATATCATCACCCCTTTTGAATTTCTTTGCCCATGGGAGAAATATATTTCGCCCCCAGTCCTTTTTCCACAAAACTTAATCTAAAATTCTTGAATGAGTTTCCTGTAAACAAAATATATTATATTCCTTTTCTTTTAGCCAGGTAAATACTGATCGTCTTTTCATATTATCTGCTAAGCCATTACGATTATAACTGTCTATACTTATTTCACCACTTACCATAATGAGACACAACTTTCAATTCAATTTATAAAAATATATGTTTGTAAACGTACCATTAGAACGTAACATGATGATGGAGTGTCTATATAGCTGTACCATGATATTTGCATTGCTACTAAGTAAACCTCCAATTGGTCCCTATTATTCCACCCGCTAAAAGCCCTCCTCATCCTGAGTTGTGTTGTCATCCCAATGCCCGGCAGACCACCCCCGACCCCCCGGATCCCATAGCCCCGGAGAGAGAGGGACCCCTCCTTCGAAAAGAGCACACAGTGCCACCCACAGAACAGAAGTAGATCAACCGCCAAATGCATTTCCATCACCCTCACCTCCATTTGTATTATATATAGCCATCAAAAAATATATATTTAAAAAATCCTGTTTATCTTATTTTCCATAATTAGCTATTAATATTTCTAGTAATGTAGGCAATTTATGCAAAGGATTTTTACCTCTCACCAGTCTCGCCATGACCAAAATGACATTATTACAAGCAATTATTATATTAGTAAACAATTATTGTGAATCATCCTATATTGTCCATAACATCTTTTACTCCTTCGCAACAGTTGTGGGATACACACACACCCACACATACACACTCAACCCTTTCCCCCACAATAAACATAGACTCAGATTCTCAACAGTTGCACCATCCCAGAGCCCAACTCAAGAAATGTCTTGATTTAAGAATGCATATACAGTTGCAGCTGTATGAGAAGGCCTGCAAAACTGTGCATAAAAATGGGCAGAAATGGGGAGATTTGATTAACCAGCACTGCCACTGCCTGGGTGGGGACACCCCACCGGAATCCCCACCGGCTAGGTACAAGGTCATCAAGGTTCTCATTAGCAGCTTTGAGAATTTCCTTGTATATTATGCTCTCCCTTCAGGGGGCTTCAGGACCAAACCTGCCAAAGCAGGCTCAGAATCTTGAGGGGGCAGTGCTGCTCTAGAAACTCTCTGACCGCATTTTGGCTTCATACAGGCCACTTACAGCAGGCCCATAAAAACAGACAGGGACTTCTCCTTAGTATCTGGGTCCTACATTTTAAAAAATGTAGTTCCCCATGATAGGACAATACATAAATAAATAAGATGTATAATTCATTATAAAATGTATACCCCTCATCTGAACAACATTGAAAGCTCTCTCACAACCCCTGCTCACAGAAATACATTGGTTCTGGGATATTCAACCATTTCCTTTCTCACTCAATGCCACACTTTCCCAAACACCAAAAAACTCACACCACACCATCCACCCCCTGCTCGCCTAGCGTAGTAGTGACTACCGAACGGCAACCTGACTCACCTATTGCTGCTCTTTTGACCCCATGATCACTCGGCTACACAGCTGATGCTCCCTGGACTGTTTCAGTAACACGGTATCTCATTTTGTTTACCTGTCGGCCCCAGCCTCGAACACAGGTCCTGTATGTACCTAACTGACGCGCTCTGCCCATTCATCGCCATTTACCTGTCGGCCCCAGCCTCGAACTCAGGTCCTGTATGTACCTAACTGACCCGCTCTGCCCATTCATCGCCATTTACCCGTTGTTGTCTTAGCTCTTCTGATCAACACCTGTGATTGCTTTATGCCTCTCTCTAATGTCAGTATGCCTTGTCTACTGCTGTCTCGGCTAGTTCTTGTTGTTTTATTTCACTGTAGAGCCCTCAGTCCCGCTCAAAATGCCTTAGATAGCTCTTTTGTCTCACCCCACACACAGGTGGAGACCTCACCTGGCTTAACTGGTGCCTCCAGAGATGAAACCTCTCTCATCATCACTCAATGCCTAGGCTTGCTACCACTGTACTCACATCCTACCATACCATTATCTGTACATTATGCCCTGATTCTATTCTACCATGCCCAGAAATCTGCTCCTTTTATTCTCTGTCCCCAATGCACTAGACGACCAGTTCTTATAGCCTTTAGCCGTACCCTTATCCTACTCCTCCTCTGTTCCTCTGGTGATGTAGAGATTAACCCAGGCCCTGTAGCCCCCAGTTCCACTCCTATTCCTCAGGAGCTATCATTTGTCGACTTCTGTAACTGTAAAAGCCTTGGTTTCATGCATGTTAACATCAGAAGCCTCCTCCCTAAGTTGGTTTTATTCACTGCTTAAGCACACTCCGCCAACACTGATGTCCTAGCCGTGTCTGAATTCTGGCTTAGGATGGCCACCAAAAATTCTGAAATTTACATCCCCAACTACAACATTTTCTGCCAAGATATAGAACTGCCAAAGGGGGTGGAGTTGCAATCCACTTTCCAGAAATAAGTCTCTGACTGTTGCCGCTTGTTATAGACCCCCCAGCCGTGCCCTGGACACCATATGTGAATTCATTGCCCCTCATTTATCTTCAGAGTTTGTACTGTTAGGTGACCTAAACTGGGATATGCTTAACACCCTGGCCATCCTACAATCTAAGCTAGATGCCCCCAATCTCACACAAATTATCAAGGAACCTACCAGGTACAAACCTAAATCCGTAAACACGGGCACCCTCTAAATAAACCTCTGCTGTCTTCAACCAGGATCTCAGTGATCACTGCCTGCGTCTGTAATGGATCCGCGGTCAAACGACCACCCCTCATCACTGTCAAACGCTCCCTAAAACACTTCAGCGAGCAGGCCTTTGTAATCGTATGCTGGAAGGATATTGACCTCATTCCGTCAGTAGAGGATGCCTGGTTATTCTTTAAAAGTGCTTTCCTCACCATCTTAAATAAGCATGCCCCATTCAAAACATGTAGAACTAGGAATAGATATAGCCCTTGGTTCACTCCAGACTTGACTGCCCTTGACCAGCACAAAAACATCCTGTGGCGTATTGCATTAGCATCGAATAGCCCCCGCGATATGCAACTTTTTAGGGAAGTTAGGAACCAATATACACAGGCAGTTATGAAAGCAAAGGCTAGCTTTTTCAAACAGAAATTTGCATCCTGTAGCACAAACTCCCAAAAGTTCTGGGACACTGTAAAGTCCATGGAGAATTAGAGCACTTCCTCCCAGCTGCCCACTGCACTGAGGCTAGGAAACACTGTCACCACCAATAAATCTACGGTAATCGAGAATTTCAAGAAGTATTTTTCTACGGCTGGCCAGGCTTTCCACCTGACTATCCTTATCCCTGGTCAACAGCTCTGCACCCCTCACAGCAATGTGCCCAAGTCTGCCCCATTTCTCCTTCACCCAAATCCAGATACAGTGCCTTGCGAAAGTATTCGGCCCCTTTGAACTTTGCGACCTTTTGCCACATTTCAGGCTTCAAACATAAAGATATAAAACTGTATTTTTTTGTGAAGAATCAACAACAAGTGGGACACAATCATGAAGTGGAACGACATTTATTGGATATTTCAAACCTTTTTAACAAATCAAAAACTGAAAAATTGGGCGTGCAAAATTATTCAGATCCTTTACTTTCAGTGCAGCAAACTCTCTCCAGAAGTTCAGTGAGGATCTCTGAATGATCCAATGTTGACCTAAATGACTAATGATGATAAATACAATCCACCTGTGTGTAATCAAGTCTCCGTATAAATGCACCTGCACTGTGATAGTCTCAGAGGTCCGTTAAAAGCGCAGAGAGCATCATGAAGAACAAGGAACACACCAGGCAGGTCCGAGATACTGTTGTGAAGAAGTTTAAAGCCGGATTTGGATACAAAAATATTTCCCAAGCTTTAAACATCCCAAGGAGCACTGTGCAAGCGATAATATTGAAATGGAAGGAGTATCAGACCACTGCAAATCTACCAAGACCTGGCCGTCCCTCTAAACTTTCAGCTCATACAAGGAGAAGACTGATCAGAGATACAGCCAAGAGGCCCATGATCACTCTGGATGAACTGCAGAGATCTACAGCTGAGGTGGGAGACTCTGTCCATAGGACAACAATCAGTCGTATATTGCACAAATCTGGCCTTTGTGGAAGAGAGGCAAGAAGAAAGCCATTTCTTAAAGATATCCATAAAAAGTGTTGTTTAAAGTTTGCCACAAGCCACCTGGGAGACACACCAAACATGTGGAAGAAGGTGCTCTGGTCAGATGAAACCAAAATTGAACTTTTTGGCAACAATGCAAAACGTTATGTTTGGCGTAAAAGCAACACAGCTCATCACCCAGAACACACCCTCCCCACTGTCAAACATGGTGGTGGCAGCATCATGGTTTGGGCCTGCTTTTCTTCAGCAGGGACAGGGAAGATGGTTAAAATTGATGGGAAGATGGATGGAGCCAAATACAGGACCATTCTGGAAGAAAACCTGATGGAGTCTGCAAAAGACCTGAGACTGGGACGGAGATTTGTCTTCCAACAAGACAATGATCCAAAACATAAAGCAAAATCTACAATGGAATGGTTCAAAAATAAACATATCCAGGTGTTAGAATGGCCAAGTCAAAGTCCAGACCTGAATCCAATCGAGAATCTGTGGAAAGAACTGAAAACTGCTGTTCATAAATGCTCTCCATCCAACCTCACTGAGCTCGAGCTGTTTTGCAAGGAGGAATGGGAAAAAAATTCAGTCTCTCGATGTGCAAAACTGATAGAGACATACCCCAAGCGACTTACAGCTGTAATCGCAGCAAAAGGTGGCGCTACAAAGTATTAACTTAAGGGGGCTGAATAATTTTGCACGCCCAATTTTTCAGTTTTTTATTTGTTAAAAAAGTTTGAAATATACAATAAATGTTGTTCCACTTCATGATTGTGTCCCACTTGTTGTTGATTCTTCACAAAAAAATACAGTTTTATATCTTTATGTTTGAAGCCTGAAATGTGGCAAAAGGTCGCAAAGTTCAAGGGGGCCGAATACTTTCGCAAGGCACTGTAGCTGATGTTCTGAAAGAGCTGCAAAATCTGGACCCCTACAAATCAGCTGGGCTAGACAATCTGGACCCTCTCTCTGAAATTATCTGCCGCAATTGTTGCAACCCCTATTACTAGCCTGTTCAACCTCTCTTTCGTATCATCTGAGATCCCCAAAGATTGGAAAGCTGCCGCGGTCATCCCCCTCTTCAAAGTAGGAGACACTCTAGACATAAACTGTTACAGACCTATATCTATCCTACCCTGCCATTCTAAAGTCTTCGAAAGCCAAGTTAACAAACAGATCACCGACCATTTCGAATCCCACCGTACCTTCTCCACTATACAAAATGGTTTCCGAGCTGGTCATGGGTGCACCTCAGGCACGCTCAATGTTCTAAACGATATTATAACCGCTATCGATAAAAGACAAAACTGTGCAGCGATCTTCATCGACCTGGCCAAGGCTTTCGACTCTGTCAATCACAGCATTCTTATCGGCAGACTCAACAGCCTTGGTTTCTCAAATAACTGCATCGCCTGGTTCACCAACTACTTCTCAGATAGAGTTCAGTGTGTCAAATCGGAGGGAATGTTGTCCGGACCTCTGGCAGTCTCTATGGGGGTGCCACAGGGTTCAATTCTCAAGCAAACTCTTCTCTCTGTATATATCAATGATGTCGCTCTTGCTGCTGGTGCTTCTCTGATCCACCTCTACGCAGACGACACCATTCTGTATACTTCTGGCCCTTCTTTGGACACTGTGCTAACAAACCTCCAGACGAGCTTCAATGTCATACAACACTCCTTCCGTGGCCTCCAACTTCTCTTAAATACAAGTAAAACGAAATGCATGCTCTTCAACCGATCGCTGCTTGCACCCGCCCGCCCATCTAGCATTACTACTCTGGACGGTTCTGACTAAGAATATGTGGACAACTACAAATACCTAGGTGTCTGATTAGACTGTAAACTCTCCTTCCAGAATCACATTAAGCATCTCCAATCCAAACTTAATCTAGAATCTGCTTCCTTATTTCAAAACAAAGCCTCCTTCACTCATGCTGCCAAACTTACCCTTGTAAAACTGACCATCCTACCGGTCCTTGACTTCGGCGATGTAATTTACAAAATAGCCTCCAACACTCTACTCAGCAAATTGGATTTAGTCTGTCACAGTGCCAACCATTTTGTCACCAAAGCCCCAAACACTACCCACCACTGCGACCTGTATGCTCTCGTTGGCTGGCCCTCGCTTCATATTCGTCGCCAAACCCACGGGCTCCAAGTCATCTATAAGTCTTTGCTAGGTATAGCCCCGCCTTGTCACAGCTAACTGGTCACCATAGCAACACCCACCCGTAGCATGCGCTCCAGCAGGTATATTTCACTGGTCATCCCCAAAGCCAACTCCTCTTTGGCCACCTTTCCTTCCAGTTCTCTGCTGCCAATGACTGGAACGAATTGCAAAAATCACTGAAGCTGGAGTCTTATATCTCCCTCACTAACTTTAAGCATCAGCTGACAGAGCAGCTTACCAATCATTGCACCTGTACACAGCCCATCTGTAAATAGCCCACCCAACTACCTCATCCCCATATTGTTATTTATTTTTCTCCTTTGCACCCCAGTATCTCTACTTGCACATTCATCTTCTGCACATCTATCACTCCAGTGTTAATTGCTAAATTGTAATTATTTCGCCACTATGGCCTATTTATTGCCTTACCTCCCCAATCTTACTACATTTGCACACACTGTATATAGATTTTTCTATTGTATTATTGACTGTATGTTTGTTTATCCTATGTGTAAGTCTGTGTTGTTTGTGTCGCACTGCTTTGCTTTATCTTGGCCAGGTCGCAGTTGTAAATGAGAACTTGTTCTCAACTGGCCTACCTGGTTAAATAAAGGTGAAATAAAAAATAAATCCACACATACTGTGCCTTCTGTTTACTGTGTTTTTATCTCCACCGTTGTTGAATTAGTGCTTTTGTGTTCCAATTAGTTATATTTGTTATATATATTTTTTGTTATTACAATCCAAAACAGGGCTAGAATTGTATGTTTCATTATATGCCTCCTCTATGACAACTTTGTCATTTTTAAAATAGCCATGGGGTAGTCTTTGTGTCTCTGAACAACTGGTTATCAATATATAGTTTATAGATGACGAGAGCTATGCGTTTCCCTTTCAATCTATTTTCCTTGAAAATTGGATACAGAACTTTACGCCGTTCATGCCTATTTTCGTGCCAGCTAGTCTTTTACCAAGGTTTTTAACCATTATTTATCTTTAAAGAAAGCTAATTTGGCAACGATTGGGCGTTCAATCCTCTGCCCTCTTTGTCCAAAGTGGTGTACACAATCGAGTTGGATTTTGTCGATAGCTTCACGTGGGATCTGAAGAGCTGCAAGAAGGAACTGTCACACTACAGATTCAGGAACTTCTCCTTCTTTCTCTTGGATACCTGTAAGTACCAGATTCTCCCTGAAGGATCTAGTCTGTTTGTCAAGTAAGGCTTCTCTCAGAACGACGTTCTCCTTTTGAAGTAACTTTGGTTTCAGTCTTATTGACTGTGTCTTTTAGCTTGTTTGTGTCTTTCTCCAATGTCGCAGCTTTTTCGTCACTCATCTCAAGACTTGCCTTTAACTCTTTTATATCCTTACTGACTAGTTCAAGTATACCCAGTTTGTCATTTATTGATTTTAACAGATGGTTTTCAACCTTTACCATTCCCGGTGGTGAAAAAAATTAATTGTCTGTAGAAGAGTCCCGTTATTCGTTTTGAAATAGGTTCCCCTGTCTTACTCACAGTCATGTTTGGGTGTTGCTTGTCTTCGTAATATTTGTCAATGAATTTCTCTAGTCTTATGATTTGTTTTGTGTTATTATCCAGATTGAAGGTTATTACCCAACAGTTTGTGTAGTGCTAATATTTAGTCTAACTTACCGAAATAGAATATTACGTTTTTATCTTGAGGTGGTCTACATAACTGTGGTCAGTCCGCCATCTTCAGTAGCGGTAGATGGGCCAGCGTGTACAGTCATGGCCAAAAGTTTTGAGAATGACACAAATATTAATTTCCACAAAGTTTGCTGCTTCAGTGTCTTTAGATTTTTTTGTCAGATGTTACTATGGAACATGGAACAATACTGAAGTATAATTACAAGCATTTCATAAGTGTCAAAGGCTTTTATTGACAATTACATGAAGTTGATGCAAAGAGTCAATATTTGCAGTGTTGACCCTTCTTTTTCAAGACCTCTGCAATCCGCCCTGGCATGCTTTCAATTAACTTCTGGGCCACATCTGACTGATGGCAGCCCATTCTTGCATAATCAATGCTTGGAGTTTGTCAGAATTTGTGGATTTTTGTTTGTCCATCCACCTCTTGAGGATTGACCACAAGTTCTCAATGGGATTAAGGTCTGGGGAGTCTCCTGGCAATGGACCCAAAATATCAATGTTTTGTTCCCCGAGCCACTTAGTTATCACTTTTGCCTTATGGCAAGGTGCTCCATCATGCTGGAAAATGCATTGTTCGTCACCAAACTGTTCCTGGATGGTTGGGAGAAGTTGCTCTCGGAGGATGTGTTGGTACCATTCTTTATTCATGGCTGTGTGCTTAGGCAAAAATTGTGAGTGAGCGCACTCCCTTGGCATGACACAGGACTGATATTTTTTTCATTTTTTTTCAGGATGCCCCAAACAATCGGAAAGGGGATTCATACCTTTGCAGAATATCAGTCCGTCCCTGATGTTTTTCCTGGAGAGAAGTGGCTTCTTTGCTTCCCTTCTTGACACCAGGCCATCCTCCAAAAGTCTTCACCTCACTGTGCGTGCAGATGCACTCACACCTGCCTGCTGCCATTCCCGAGCCAGCTCTGTACTGGTGCTGCCCCAATCTCACAGCCGAATCAACTTTAGGAGACAGTCCTGGCGCTTGCTGGACTTTCTTGGGTGCCCTGAAGCCTTCTTCACAACAATTGAACCGCTCTCCTTGAAGTTCTTGATGATCCGATAAATGGTTGATTTAGGTGCAATCTTACTGGCAGCAATATCCTTGCCTGTGAATCCCTTTTTGTGCAAAGCAATGATGACGGCACGTGTTTCCTTGCAGGAACCATGGTTGACAGAGGAAGAACAATGATTCCAAGCACCACCCTCCTTTTGAAGCTTCCAGTCTGTTATTCGAACTCAATCAGCATGACAGAGTGATCTCCAGCCTTGTCCTCGTCAACACTCACACCTGTGTTAACGAGAGAATCACTGACATGATGTCAGCTGGTCCTTTTGTGGCAGGGCTGAAATGCAGTGGAAATGGTTTTTTGAGATTCAGTTCATTCGCATGGCAAAGAGGGACTTTGCAATTAATTGCAAATCATCTGATCACTCTTCATAACATTCTGGAGTATATCCAAATTGCCGTCATACAAACTGAGGCAGCAGACTTTGTGAAAATGTATATTTGTGTCATTCTCAAAACTTTTGGCCACGACTGTACATGCACATTTCCAGATGTCATCAGAAGTAATACAATCAGTTTGCATGGCAGAGGCCAGGGAGAGATCTGCAGTGTTGATTTTTTATGACATTTGAACGTGCATCAGATGGCAACAAGATCATATTGTACAGCAATTTCATTAGATAACATGAATACAAAGCCGGTGAGAGGTGGTTAGAATAGGATGGGAGGCCAAGAGTCTGTGTATCCAATAGAGAGTCCGAGTCCCGAGTGTGGGAACAAACATATTCAATCCCACGGTTGGGTAAACAAGCAAGTTCATAGTCAACAAAGCACTCAGGAGTCATGAGACACAGCTAGCCATTGTAAGTTCAAGAAGTCACTTACCCCAACAAAATAATTTGATAGAGTAGCTCTCTATGAGTCCAGTAGGTTATAAAAGTATGTGTTTAAATAAATAAATAGCAGGCCTATACTAGTTAATTAAAGTGTTTTGAGTAAGATCAAATAATAACAAATAATAACAAGTTAATTAGCCTAGCTAATATTCATATCAGTTGCTTCTCTAACACTCTGTCACAGCAGACATGGACCAATACAGTGAGGCAGACAGAGGCAGTGAACAATGTCCTGTGTTACAGGATAACCAGTGAAGTTTACTTTAAAGGACACATTTAGAGTGAGCTGCTCTGTCAACAATCACATTTGTCTAGTACTTGAAAAAGTAGGGTCTGTTCCATCTCATGATTTATAATCAGGGTGAAAAAAAAACATGGTTTGTAGATGTGTGATTTATGTGGAATGGAAATGGAAAGGTTGAGCATCACATACAGTACCAGTGGACACACGTACTCATTCAAGGGCTTTTCTTTATTTTGACTATTTCCTGCATTGTAGAATAATAGTGAAGACATCACAACTATGTAATAACCCATATGGAATCATGTAGTAAGCAAAAAAGTGTCAATATACATTTTATATTCTTCTAAGTGACCACCCTTTGCCTTGATGACAGCTTTACACACTCATTCTCTCAACCAGCTTCATGAGGAATGCTTTTCCAACAGTCTTGAAGTTCCCACATATGCTGAGCACTTGTTGGCTGCTTTTCCTTCACTCTGCGGTCCAACTCATTCCAAACCATATCAATTGGGTTGAGGTCGGGTGATTGTGGAGGCCAGGTCATGTGATGCAGGACTCCATCACACTCATTATTGGTCAAATAGCCCTTACACAGCCTGGAGGTGTGTTTTGGGTCATTCCAGCAAAATGCTGTGGAAGCCATGCTGGTGTGCCTTGAATTTTAAATAAATCACCTACGGTGTCCCAGCAAAACACCCCCATACCATCACACCTCTTCCTCCATGCTTCACGGTGGGAACCACACATGTGGAGATCACCCGTTCACCTACTCTGAGTCTCACAAGACATGACAGTTGGAACCAGAAATCTCAAATTTGGATTCATTAGACCAAAGGACAGATTTCCACTGGTCTAATGTCTATTGCTTGTGTTTCTTGGCCTAAGCAAGTTTCTTCTTCTTCTTGGTGTCCTTTAGTAGTGTTTTTTTTTGCAGCAATTTGACCATGAAGGCCTGATTCACGCAGTCTCCTCTGAACAGTTGATGTTGAGATGTGTCTGCTACTTGAACTCTGTGAAGCATTTATTTTGGGCTGCAATCGGAGATGCAGTTAACTCTAATGAACTAATCCTCTGCAGCAGAGGTAACTCTGGGTCTTCCTTTCCTGTGGCGGTCCTCATGAGGGTTAGTTTCCTCCTAGCGCTTGATGGCTTTTGCCACTGCCCTTGAAGACCTTCATCTCTTAAAGAAATTATGGACTGTCGTTTCTCTTTTCTTATTTGAGCTGTTCTTGCCATAATATGGACTTGGTCTTTTACCAAATATGGCTATCTTCTTCTGTATACCACCCCTACCATGTCACAACGCAACTGATTGGATAAATTCCACAAATGAACTTTTAACAAGGCACACCTGTTAATTGAAATGCATTCCAGGTGACAACCTCATGAAGCTGGTTGAGAGAATGTCAAGAGTGTTCAAAGCTGTCATCAAGGCAAAGGGTGGCTACTTTGAAGAATATTTTTTTAACACTTTATTGGTTACTACATGATTCCATATGTATTATGTCATAGTTTTATGTAGGAAAACAAAGAAACCCCCTGAAAAGAGCAGGTGTATCCAAACCTTTGACTGGTACTGTATTTCCACCTTTATACATCAGTACAATAACCTTGTTATGTTACAGCCTTATTCTAAAATGTATTTAAAAAAATCTTTCCCCTCAATCTACACACAATACCCCATAATGACAAAACAAAAACAGGTTTTTAGATTTTATGGCAAATTTATGAAGATAAAAAAGCTGAAATATCACATTAACATAAGTATTGTCTTCCTACACACCTGGTTTCAATCCCATTCATTACCTGTTGTGTATTTAACCCTCTGTTTCCCCTCTTGTCTTTGTCAGAGATTGTTTGTTATTCAGTGTTGCATTGAGTTTGTATTGGTGCGCGACGGGTCCTCGTACCCACTTTGTTTATTGTTACATTTAGTGTTTGGAATATGTTTTGTTTATTTGTTATTAAATAACTACATTACACCTGACTTCCCTGCCACCTATACACACACAACTCTGACAACAGCCTCGAGTCTTCTTGGGTATGTTGCTACAAGCTTGGCACACCTGTATTTGGGGAGTTTATAGACCCTGAAAGAGATTCTAGTTGTTAGATAACTTTTTGTTATCACTTTTTGAGAACAAGTCTTCTCACTCACATCTACCCCAACCCTGCCTGCACTGACACCTGTCTCCTTACGGTTGCTTGCCTCATCACAGCAAACATGGACATTTACACTGAGTGTACAAAACTATGGCAATCCTTCCTAATATATTCAGTTGCACCCCCTTTTGCCCTCAGAACAGCCTAAATTCGTCGGCGCATGGCCCATCCCACAGTTGTGTCAAGTTGGTTGAATGTCCTTTGGGTGGTGGACCATTCTTAATACACAAGAGAAACTGTTGAGCATGAAAAACCTAGCAGCATTGCATTGACACACTCAAACCGGTTTGCCTGCCACCTACTACCATACACCGTTCAAATCACTTATCTTTTGTCTTGCCCATTCACCATCTGAATGGCACATATACACAGTCCTTGTCTCAACTGTCTCAAGGTTTAAATAAAACATTTTTTTCATCTACACTGATTGAAGGGGATTTAACAAGTGACATCAAGAAGGGATCATAGCTTTCACCTGGATTCACCTGGTCAGTCTTTTTCATGGAATGAGCAGGTATTCCTAATGTTTCGTACACTCCGTGTACAGTGAACCAGACAGAGACATTGAACAATAACCTGTGTCACTGGATAACATATTAAGTTTACTTTCAAAAGGAAACATTTAAAGTGAGTTTCTGTGTCAACGATCCCATTTGACCAGGACTACATGATTCCTTCAAGCTATCCACAATGTAAATGTAGGGCCTGGTTCCATCTCATCAATTTTAACCTGGGTAAAGAAAGAGTATTAAAAGGGTATTAAATGCACTATGCATTATGTGGGTTGAATGCTATAACACAGAATACCCATGACGGTAGTGACTGCCCGTTACTGCGTATCACTTATTACAATCTGGATGGTTCGAACCCTGAACACTGATTGTCTCAAAGCCGTGGTGTATGAGACCATATACCGCGGCTATGACAAAACATTTATGTTTACTGCTCTAATTACGTAGGTAACCAGTTTATAATAGCAATAAGGCACCTCTGGGGTTTGTGGTATATGGCCAATATACCACGGCTAAGGACTGTTTTCAGGGACTCGTGCATAAGAACAGCCCTTAGCCATGGTATATTGGCCATATACCACACCCCCTCGTGTGTTATTGCCTAATTAACAATAATTTACGTCAATAAAATATTTGTTTAATTACAGTTCATCTTTATAGAGCTGCTGAGCATTCTGTCTGACAAAAATCACAATTTTAGTAGTTATTCAAAGTAAATAAGGCAAACTTTTATGACTACTGAATATCAACTATCAATCACTTAGAACATATCTATATTTTCAGGCAGGCGAAGCAGCTCCTTCCATCCTGCGTTCTCTCTTTCTCTTATGTTTTTCTGGATGTCGAGCCCGCATTTTCCATACTTGATGCATATGTGCTGCACTTTTCATCTTGCTAAAAAACTAGCTAGTTGGAGTCTACTTCCTTTGGGACCGATACACGGTAAAACAACACATAAGTTAAAATATTGAACTAATGTGGTACACAGAACGCACCGCAGCCCAGTGCTGCACTCCCAACATAGCCTTGCAGACTGCTCCATTGAAAATGTATGACTTCCACCAGAACACAAAGAGAGTGATGCATCCGGTGGACATGAGGCATCAGTCTCCGTGTCTGCTCCGCACAGGCCGGACAAGTTTAAGCAGGAATGGATTATGGTCATTGTAGTTAACTACCAGATCGCATTTGTTAAATGAGAACTTGTTCTCAACTGTCCTACCTGGTTAAATGAAGGTGAAATAAAAAAATAAGAAATCATTTCATCCTTCTCTAGCCTACTATTAAATACATTATCTTTTTCAACGGGTTTCTGTTTCATGACAGGCCAAAGCTGCAACAGTGGGTAGAAAATATCAGGTGGATGTATTGGGAACCCACCCAACACTCCAACTCTGTGCCCTTCACTTTGAAGATGAGTGTTTTTGACCGTGGTGACATGGGAAGAGTCAGCCTCACTAGACTGCTGTGCATTGTGTCCTTTTCCAGATCATCTACAAAAGCGATCACAAGACCCCAGGGAAAAACAAAGGAGTAAGGTAAGTACAGAGGTAATTGGCCATGTTTATCATGCTACACATGATCACATGTACAGACACACGCATACGCAAACAAGCGCTAGCACACGCACTGTACACACACACATACATTGTAATATTGTTGTATGGTGGTATTATACATTTTGTATTGTACATTTTGTATTGTAGATATGTAGCGGTGTAGTAATGTTATATGATGTACTGTTTTATCTTTTGGTTTATGTGTGCTGTAAGTGCCTATAATGTGTTTGGACCCCAGGAAGAGTAGCTGCAAGGCAGCAGCTAATGGGGATCCTTAATGAATACAAATACACAAACTGTGCTGAGGTTGAGGATCTTGATGGGGTAGCTGATAATGACGAAGCGACATCACTGTGATACTGGGTATGCATGAGGATATTACTTTTGTGTCAGATGTATGGTTACATCACAATGATATATCTGTGACGGTGGATGTATTTGAGGAAAATGTGGTGTCAGACTATCGATCGTGGTTATGCCGTTCAGGAAACCACTTGTGTTCCTGAACACAACTACAATGTGATGGAATTACCCAGAACACTGAACCGTAACTTGAGGTCAGTAGGAGACAAACTGTAAACATTTAGAAATAAGTAAAAAATTGTAGAAGGAAAAAACACATTTTCACTTTGTTACGTTTAGATTTGTTGAATGTGCACCAATGACGGCATCCTTCGTTCCACTGGTCTCTTTACTGCATGTTATATTCTTAACTAACATCGTCTTTGTCTGCTGACAACCCACTCATTGTCGGTACCTTGACGCGGTGAGTGGGGTTCAAACCAAGACAGACCATTCATTTATCATTTCTTTAAAATGCTCACATAATCACCTGTGTGTGTGTGCCATTTCCCTCTCCCTTCTGCAGGTGTGACTGTCACAGCTGCAACATAACTATTCAACATGACAGAGTTATTGGAAATTGAGTGTGAATTGAACTATGAACTATGAATACGGCTCCAGTGTTAATGTTATTGTGTGCCACTGGATGTGCTGTGTTTTGGTAGCTTTCATTATATTCAGGTGACCTGACTCGGACACAGTGGCAGCCCTACCCACCTGGTGGCCTGTAATTGGCTGGTATCTTATCTGCAATAAGAATGGAGGCAACAGAGACAATGGCAGGACGCCTCCCAGGAGGAAGCCCTGTAAAGAGGGACACATTTTATCCATACTTGCTCATTGGCGTGACTGTCATGTAGCATTTCTGTTCACATGCCACTTATCTGAGATCCTCGTGTGTATTCCAGTCTCATGACATCCAAAGCAACACTGCAACCACTGCTGCACCTTCAGACAACCCTTCACTAGCTACTCACGTAAACAGGGATGACCTTTTCATATTCCTTCATTAGTGGGACAGCTAACGTTGTTAATCACATGCCATTTATCCTATTCCACTTGTGTGTTCTAGGCTGCCTGTCGTGATTTATCTAAAATTCAATGAACACTTAACCAGCATGGCTACCACAGCATTCTGCAGCTATATGCCATCCTATCTGGTTTGCGTTTAGTGGGACTATCATTTGTTTTTCAACAGGACAATGACCTATCACACCTCCAGTCTGTAAGGGCTATTTGGCCAAGAAGGAGAGTGATGGAGTGCTGCAAGAGATGACCTGGCCTCCACAATCACCCACCTCTACCCAACTGAGATGGTTTGGGATGAGTTGGACTGCAGAGTGAAGGAAAAGAAGCCAAGAAGTGCTCAGCATATGTGGGAACTCCTTCAAGACTGTTGGAAAAACATTCTGGGTTCTGCTGGTTGAGAGAATACCAAGAGTATGCAAAGCTGTCAAGGCAAATGGTAACTACTTAAAGAATATAAAATATATTTTGATTTGTTTAACACTTTTTTTGGTTACTACATGATTCCATATGTGTTATTTCATATTTGTGATGTCTTCACTATTATTCTACAATGTAGAAAATATATTTTTTTTTTTATGGAAAAACCCTTGAATAAGTAGGTGTCCAAACGTTTGACTAGTACTGTAGATTAAAAAAACTACCAGCCACTCAGATTTGTTATCCCCTTCCCCCCACACAAAACAGAAAGATGAGTCTGCTTTCTAATGTTTCTAAAACAGAAGTAATGTGGTATTATTGCTTCATTTTTCTGATCTTTTAATCATTGTATGTTCAATTAAATAATTTAGATACAATAGTAAAAACAGATTAACAGTTCTACAACTGAACATCAAGAATCAACAAAGTGCCTACCGTGCCATTTTTTTAAGGAGTACATGATGTGATCATAAGTAGAAATATAGAAGTACACTAATAAATCTAGGAGAACAATTCAAGTATTTGAGTATGTTAACTAAAAGTGAATGAATAACATTTTTCGTGGGTAATCCATGCTTACTCAAGCACTATCAGTAGGTGGGACAAAAATGTTCCGCTGCTGGCTGTTACCACGGTAACTTGGGCACTTGCTTGTCTGTGATGGACTGTGTTGCCATGTTTGAGATTTTCGGGCGAATTGGGCTACATTGAAAAGGATGTCACGGGTGAAAATGTATTGGTCACGGGTTGCGTTTTTTTGTGGTTATTTCTAAGTTGCACCGTGGCCGCTATGGCATTTCTCATAAAAGTATATATATTTGACTGTGACCTGCTGTCAGGCAGCTGTTGCTGAGTGAGTGATTGGTGGGGAGGGCCAGAGGGTTGTGTGTATGGGGGGTGATTCAGGCCATAATTTAGCCTAGTGAAGCTACTGATACCTCTCACCAAGTCAGCTAACGTCTTCCTAGCGCCATAAGATACCGCCATGAATTAACATGGACTGCCAATGGAGAAAAGTTTTTTAAGGCGTCAAACTGCCGAAGCTTTCGCGTCACGTTCATGTCACGTGACACATAGTGTTCACGTTGTGCAGCGTGGCACTGACATGTCACTGTCAGTTGTGTGTAAGTTTATTATGAAAGATCTCAGCATGAATGCCTTGAACGTCTACATGACATCTACATCGGCTTTCACTTTGTGTACAAGCGACATTTACGCGTCATGTGTAAGTGATGGTTTAGTTTATTCTTAAAGATCTGACCATGAACGCCTTGAAATCTACATGTTCATTATTTTGTAAAAAATATTTTCCAGAGTAATCGAATCAATTTCATTTCTCAATTTAGCTAAAACAGACATCACCTCAAAACAAAAATGATTAGGCTAGTTGATTTGCAGCCAGATACCATTACTGTGTAGATATACCTATTTCTCACATCAATACAGGCACAAGGGCTTCTTTGTTGGAGGTAGCCCTATTCAGAGATGAGGTAGCCTAGGTCTCTAGTGGCGCATTCAGAACAACTTGGAACTCTGCAATCTCTGACATCAGTGTATTTCAGACAACTGTGAACTCAGGGGAAAAATTCGCTTAGACTGGGATTACTTTTTTTGTAACAGTCATTCAACTCCGAATTCCAATTCAGAAACACCTTTCTCTGACTTTCTGACCTGAAAATCACTGATGTCGTGAAAAGACCTATACCCCCCCCCCCCCCTTGTGTCACTGGATTTAGATACATAAAAATGGTCTCCATGAGTTAATCTGACTAGGTAAAGGGCCTCATTGCCCAAATCAATATGACACATAGCCTGGCAGTTATACTAGACCGAACGCTACGTTCACCACTGGTCTGGTTTAACCAGGCTAAGTATGACGTATCACGACTAGAAATTCCATAAAACTTATGCAAGAACCCCCTATTAAGTCTAGAGCTTCTAAGACATTATCCAGGCTAGAGAAGTTGCAGCCAGGAAAAGGACACGCTCCTTACTGTGATTTCACTCTGCCCAGTAGGGCTATGAGTGCCTGCAAACACAAGTCTTGTTATCTCCACTCACCATCAGTTCTGTACATAGTTACGTGTATTCAATCACTAGGTCTTAATCCTGTGCTGCAGTCGAGTCAACATTTATTTATCCAGGCAAGTTAATTCACTTATATTTACAATGATGGCCTGGCCATTAAGTGGCTTCCGTCGGTACTTGAGGCAACAGGAAAACAGGAAGAGAGAAACATAGGATAATTTCTTAGAAGCTCTAGACTTAATAGGGGGTTCTTGCATAAGTTTTATGGAATTTCTAGTCGTGATACATTTATACAGTATAAATAATATGGGAATAGTCATATTTTTACATCCATTTTCATGTATGTGTGTCCCCTCCTGTACTCCCTGTTCACTCATGACTGCACAGCCAGGCACAACTCCAACACCATCATTAAGTTTGCTGATGACACAACCAACAGTGGTAGGCCTGATCACTGACAACGATGAGACAGTGTATAGGGAAGAGGTCAGAGACCTGACCGTGTGGTGCCAGGACAACAACCTCTCCCTCAACGTGATGAAGACAAAGGAGATAGTGCACTACAGGAAAAGGAGGACCAAGCACGCCCCCATTCTCATTGACGGGGATGTAATGGAGCAGGTTGAGAGCTTCATGTTCCTTGGTGTCCACATCACCAACAAACTAACATGGTCCAAGCACATCAAGACAGTCGTAAAGAGGGCATGACAAAACCTATTCCCCCTTAGGAGACTGAAAAGATTTGGCATGGGTCCTCAGATCCTCAAACGTTCTTACAGCTGCATCAGAGAGCATCCTGATGGGCTGCATCACTGCCTGGTATGGCAAATGCTCGGCCTCCGACCACAAGGTACTACAGAAGGTAATGCGTTTGGCCCAGTACATCACAGAAGCCAAGCTTCCTGCCATCCAGGACCTCAATACCAGGCGGTGTCAGAGGAAGGCCCTTAAAATGGTCAAAGACTCCAGCCACCCTAGTCATAGACTGTTCTCTCTGCTACCACACGGGAAAACGGTACCGGAGCGCCAAGTCTAGGTCCAAGAGGCTTCTAAACAGCTTCTACCGCCAAGCCATAAGACTTATGAACATCTTAATCAAATAGCTACCCAGACTATTTGCATTGCCCCTATTCAGCGCATGTGTCTAATAGAATTTGATTAGATTTGTTTTGAAGAATGGGAGAAACTCAACGTCTTTCAACAGAGTACTGATTAAAAGGTTTGAATACTTAAGCTCCAAGGGGCTTCTAAACAGCTTATACCCAAACCATTAGACTCCTGAAAAGCTAATCAAATAGCTACCCAGACTATTTACACCCCTCCGCTGCTGCTACTCTCTGTTATTATCTATGCATAGCCACTTTAATAACCTTACCTGCATGTACATAATTACCTCAATATTACCTTGACACCGGTGACCTCGCACATTGACACTTCGTCTCTGTACCGGTACCCCCTGTATAAAGCCCCGCTATTGTTATTTATTGCTGCTCCTTAATTATTTGTTTTTCTTATCTCTTACTTCTTTGGGGGGTATTTTCTTAAAACTGCATTGTTGGTTAGGGGCTTGTAAGTAAGGTAGTTCTAGACCTGTTGTATTCGGCGGATGTGACAAATAAATGTGTTATTTGATATGAAGGAAGTTAAGAGGTTGTTTTTTTAGAACCTAAGCTAACTAGCATTAGCGCAATGACTGGAAGTCTAGAGGAACAGCTCTAGCAATTGCGCTAATGCTAGTTAGCAACTTCCTTCAATCTGCATTCAAGTACATAAACATGGTATCCGAACTATCCCTTTAAATTTGAAATGTGACGGTTGGAATAAGACTACCATTATACATCAGATCCCATGCACTGAGGATGTGGTGAGAGAAATGTAATTTCTTGGACATGACATAGTTTGTGGGAGGCATTGTTATGAAATAAATAGGTGTCATTCAGTGTAGGGTAAACGCACGTAAATGCCTTTTGTGTGATCTCTTTCCCACCGATCGTGAAAAAATGAATTGAAAGTATAGGGGAGTGTTACTTTAAATTAAGCACCAAACCTTTTTTTTTACCACAACATCACTGGCGTCATTGTTATCCGGTGATCTAAGATGTCTCTCACAAACTATCTCAGTGGGTTCTTTTCAGGAAACCTTCAGTACCTGTCCTTCCTCGTTCACTCAAAAAAAAATCTTAACTTTTCTGCAGGATAATGCTGAAGGACACTGCAGCCTGCAGCCGAGAGAGTCCTGTCAGTCACACAATATAAGTAGGATACAGTGCCTTCAGAAAGTATTCACGCACCTTGACTTTATCGACATGTTGTTACTTTTTTATATTGAACCTTTATTTAACTAGGCAAGTCAGTTAAGAACAAATTCTTATTTACAACAACGGCCTACCGGGAACAGTAGGTTAGCTGCCTTGTTCAGGGGCAGAACGACAGATTTTTACCTTGTCAGCTGAGGGATTTGATCCAGCAACGTTTCAGTTACTGGCCCAATGCTCTAACCACTAGGCTACCTACCTCCCCTCCACTCTAACCACTAGGCTACCTACCTCCCCTCCACTCTAACCACTAGGCTACCTACCTCCCCTCCACTCTAACCACTAGGCTACCTACCTCCCCTCCACTCTAACCACTAGGCCTCCTACCTCCCCTCCACTCTAACCACTAGGCCACCTACCTCCCCTCCACTCTAACCACTAGGCCTCCTACCTCCCCTCCACTCTAACCACTAGGCTACCTGCCTCCCCTCCACTCTAACCACTAGGCTACCTGGCTCCCCTCCACTCTAACCACTAGGCTACCTGCCTCCCGTCCACTCTAACCACTAGGCTACCTGCCTCCCCTCCACTCTAACCACTAGGCCTCCTACCTCCCCTCCACTCTAACCACTAGGCTACCTACCTCCCCTCCACTCTAACCACTAGGCCTCCTACCTCCCCTCCACTCTAACCACTAGGCCTCCTACCTCCCCTCCACTCTAACCACTAGGCCTCCTACCTCCCCTCCACTCTAACCACTAGGCTACCTGCCTCCCCTCCACTCTAACCACTAGGCTACCTACCTCCCCTCCACTCTAACCACTAGGCCACCTACCTCCCCTCCACTCTAACCACTAGGCTACCTACCTCCCCTCCACTCTAACCACTAGGCCACCTACCTCCCCTCCACTCTAACCGCTAGGCTGCCTACCTCCCCTCCACTCTAACCACTAGGCCTCCTACCTCCCCTCCACTCTAACCACTAGGCTACCTACCTCCCCTCCACTCTAACCACTAGGCCACCTACCTCCCCTCCACTCTAACCGCTAGGCTACCTACCTCCCCTCCACTCTAACCACTAGGCCTCCTACCTCCCCTCCACTCTAACCGCTAGCCTCCTACCTCCCCTCCACTCGGAACATTGGGCTTGCAGTACAGAGACAACTTTTTTCTAAGCATTTTCACGATTGATGTTTTACAGTTCACGTCTTCTTCTCGTTTATTTATTTGGCTGTTGTTGTATAGAAGCGGTCATTGGGTGAGTATTTAGTCGGAACATCAGCTTTCACCCTGGACAACGTGTTGAAGAGGTAAAATAATAGAGGCCATCTTGTCAAGGTAAACTCTATTTTTGTGTGTGACATCACTGCCCTTTTTACTGGGGCCGGGCTCTGTGTGTGTGTGTGTGTGTGTGTGTGTGTGTGTGTGTGGTGTGGGGTAATAAAAGTTGAACCTTTTTTAAATTGGTTGCCACTGTGAACAAAAGATCAATCAAACATCACTACATCAGATGTCAATTGACACAGTCAGTGGTTCACTGCAGGTCAAGGACTCAATCTTACAAGGTGTGTGGTGCAGTTAGGAGATGTACATAGGGGATGTGACCAGAGGGAGGAGGAGGACAGAGAGCTGAGCATCATTTACTCTCCCAGAGAAAAATAGAGAGAGAGAGAGAGAGAGATTTTATTTTTGGTGCTATGCTCTCCAATTCACGAAGACAGAGGAGAGAGCAGCGCTCTTTGTCTCTTCACTCCGTCAGTTCAGGAGGTTTTAACATGGGGAACCTAACTGGTAAAGTATAGGAGGACGTCATCGTTGAAAAGTTGAAATCCAAGCAGTGGAGGACAAATGACGAACATCAATGTGCCCTTTTTCCCCTCTCCTTTACATACATCCGTGTCTGAAGAGAAATAAGAAGAGGACATTTAAAAAGGACAAGGTAAGTTTTCCATCTTTCCATCCATGGCACATGACTATGGAAGAACATTTCTGCAATGACTACCATTAATGCTTATTATAAACAAATGCCCATAAAATAGGTGCATTAGTGTCCATTAGTGTTTCTTGTTAGACAAAGACAAGAAACAGGCCCACTGTACTTTCCCAAATTATACAAATATATACAGCTATGGGTTCAACACTGTTTATAGTACCTATATCGCTAAAAGAATGTCAAAATGACCAGTATACTTTATACATTTATACAGTATAAATAATATGGGAATAGTCATATTTCTACATCCATTTTCATGTATGTATTTTAATACCTCTCATAGCTAATTATCTTGAACTTGATATGAATTTGGATGGGAGAGAGCAGTAGGTTGTTGTTTTGAATTAATTATGACTTCGTCCAGGCTGTGTTTATGCAGTTGGATCCGTGGCTGGTTTGGAGCCAAATATTTTTAACTGAATTGCTACTATTGTTATGATTATTATAGTTTACATTGGTTATTTGGAGTGACAAAATCCATTTGGATCTTTTAGCTTTGTTTAGAAAAATGTGTAATGATGATTTATGACAGGTTGGTCACAGATACCTTAAAAAATAAGTATGGGCTTCGCATAGAGTTGATCAGGCTGTTGATTGTGGCCTGTGGAATGTTGTCCCACTCCTCTTCAATAGCTGTATGATGTTGCTGGATATTGGCGGGTACTGGAACACGCTGTCCTACACGTTGATACAGAGCATCCTAAACATGCTCAATGGGTGACATGTCTGGTGAGTATGCAGGCCATGGAAGAACTGGGATATTTTCAACTTCCAGGAATTGTGTACAGATCCTTGCGACATGGGGCTGTGCATTATCATGCTGAAACATGAGGTGATGGTGGCGGATGAAAGGCACGACAATGGGCCTCAGGATCTAGTCACAGTATCTCTGTGCATTCAAATTGCCATTGATAAAGTGTAATTGTGTTCATTGTCGTTAGCTTATGCCTGCCCATATCATAACTCCACCTCCATCATGGGGCACTCTGTTCACAACATTGACATCAGCAAACACGACGCCATTACATGTGGTCTGCGGTTGTGAGGCCGTTTGGACGTACCAAACTCTCTAAAATGGAGGCGGCTTATGGTTGAGAAATTAACATTACATTCTCTGGCAACAGCACTGGTGGACATTCCTGCAGTCAGTATGCCAATTGCACGCTCCCTCAAAACTTGAGACACCTGTGGCATTGTGTTGTGTAACAAATCTACACATTTTAGAATGGGCTTTTGTTGTCCCCAGCACAAGGTTCTCCTGTGTAATGATCATGCTGATTAATCAGCTTCTTGATAAGCCACACTTGTCAGGGGATGGATTATCTTGGCAAAGGAGAAATGCTCACTACTAACAGGCATGTAAACAAATTTGTACACCACATTTGAGAGTAATAATGTATGAACCAATGCTGGAGTAGAGAAGCAGGCACGGAGTCCACATTTAAATAAAGAACAGATACAGAACAAGACTGGAACAGCGTCAGCACACAGGTAACACAACGACATACAACAATTAATCATGAAGCGGGGAACAGAGCTTGGGGACAGACAGGGGGGAGAACAAGAATTTGATAACCTGCAAAATCGGCAGTGTTTCCTACTTACAAAGCATGTAAAGGTCTGTAATTTTTATCATAGGTACACTTCAACTGTGATTGAGTGTGTGGACAGGTGTCTTTTATACAGGTAACGAGTTCAAACAGGTGCAGTTAATACAGGTAATGAGTGGAGAACAGGAGGGCTTCTTAAAGAAAAACTAACAGGTCTCTGAGAGCCGGAATTCTTACTGGTTGGTAGGTGATCAAATACTTATGTCATGTAATAAAATGCAAATTAATTACTTAAAAATCATACAATGTGATTTTCTGGATTTTTGTTTTAGATTCCGTCTCTCACGTCTCTGTACCTATGATAAAAATCACAGACTTACATGCTTTGTAAGTACGAAAACCTGCAAAATTGGCAGTGTTACAAATACTTGTTCTCCCCACTGTATATAGGAGAGGTAATGACACAGGTGATTGAGTCCAGGTGAGTCCAATAATTGCTGATACGCGTGACGGGGGAAGGCAGGTTTGCGTAATGATGATGGCAGGAGAGCGTAATGCTGGGGAGCCTGGCACCTTCGAGCGTCAGGGAGGGGGAGAGGGAGCAGTTGTGACAGTATCCCACCCTCTAGGGGCACCACCTGGCGTCCCACCTGGGCAAGCCTGATGGGCCAGGCAAAGGCCTGGACAAGCTGGTTGGGGCGTAAAAGCCAGACAAACCAGCTGAGGCATGGGAGCCTGACGACCCGGTTGAGGCATGACAGCCTGATGATCCCGCTGGAACATGGGAGCCTGTCGACCCGGTTAAGGCATGACAGCTTGATGATCCCGCTGGAACATGGGAGCCTGATGAGCCGGCTAACGTGTAGACGCCTGGCGAGCCGGCTGAGGCGTAAAACCCTGGTGATCCGGCTGAGGCCTTACGTGGGATGGGTGCCTGCAGAGCCAACCGGGACAAGAAACCCCCGAGACAGCTAGGACGTGGAAGCCAGACGAGCTTAAGCACCCCCGGTTACATCGGCGGCGCCCCCCCAGACCCGATGTCACCACCAACCGGAAAGCCAGCACTCCCCGATGCTTCATTTGATGGCTTACGGATTCTGTAAGAACCGATGCTGTAGTAGAGGAGCTGGTACGGGGAGTCAACATTTAAATAAGGAACAGACATTGAACCAGACAGGAACAGCGTTAGCACATGGGTAACACAACGACATGCTACAATTAATCCTGAAGCGGGGAACAGAGCTTGGGAACAGACATATATAGGGGAGGTAATGACACAGGTGATTGAGTCAAGGTGAGTCCAATAATTGCTGATGCGCGTGATGGGGGAAGGCAGGTGTGCGTAATGATGGTGGCAGGAGAGCGTAATGCTGGGGAGCCTGGCGCTTTCGAGCGCCAGGGAGGGGGAGCGGGAGCAGGTGTACCAAATAAGCCTTTTGTGCATATGGAACATTTTTGGGCTCTTTTATTTCAGCACATGAAACATGGCAACAACCCTTTACATGTTGCATTTATATTTTTGTTCAGTCTGGTGAACCAAGTGCATGTGATGATTAACCTTGTCTGGGACATTGGCTTTAGCACAGAAGGCTAACACTGCCAGGAGAACCAGGTCACGCCACCAATATAACCGAGGTCTCCTGTGAGCCAACACAAGTTCTCATGCAAGAATTAACCATCATGCGAGCTTGGTTCCTGTGTTACATTTTGCAATGTGTGTTAGCAAAGTTATATTAGATAGACAAGATGTATTCACTCCTTCATGAAAGGTTATATCTTCCTGCTACAGACCAGAAAATCTGTAATCAATCAATCTCACCTGGAAGAGGAAAATACAACACTAGCGCCATTTTGGTATATTCATTCAGTATGAAATGTAGCATAACTCATAAAAAAAAAACATTTTAATGGGAAAGCAAATAAACAATTATTTTTCTTTTATGTCAGTAAAAAAGTATCATTTTTTTGCTCCATCCAGTACATCGGTTGGTGCATGAAAGGTTTTCTAAATGGATGAGGGCATAGCAAGGCATCACATTACAGAAGAGGTATGCAATCACAAGTTAATGGCTCCTCCAAAATGTATCTACTGTGCCACTTGATTCAATCAAACCGTGTTCTGTTGTTCATGAAAAAAAATTGTAACATGAATTTGTAAAACCCCTGAGGGTAAATTTGTAAAACCCCTGATGGTAACACGTTTGTAATCTTCGGATATTAAATCAGTTTCAACCTGTATTATGGGCAACAATGAAATATGGAGAAATTATAAAAAAATAAAAGAAATCGGTAACACTTTATTTGAAGCTTATCTACGTATCTGTAGTTACACTACAGCTCAAAAGTTTGGGGTCATTTAGAAATGTCCTTGTTTTTTAAAGAAAAGCACATTTTTCGTCCATTAAAATAATAATAAAATTGATCAGAAATACGGTGTAGACATTGTTAATGTTGTACATGACTACAAAATTATTTATTATGGAATATCTACATAGGCGTACAGAGGCCCATTATCAGCAACCAGCCCTTGTGTTCCAATGGCACGTTGTGTTAGCTAATCCAAGTTTATCCAAGTCATTCTGTGAAATGAAGGCATTTCCATAAGAGAAATTGCCAAGAAACTGAAGATCTCATACAACGCTGTGTAGTACTCCCTTCACAGAACAACGCAACCTGGCCCTAACCAGAATCAAAAGAGGAGTGGAAGGCCCTGGTGCACAACTGAGCAAGAGGACAAGTACATTGGTGTCCAGTTTGAGAAACAGATGCCTCACAAGTCCTCAACTGGCAGCTTCATTAAATAGTACCCACAAAACACCAGTCTCAACGTCAACAGTGAAGGGTCGACTCCGGGATGCTGGCCTTCTAGGCAGAATTGCAAAGAAAAAGCCATATCTCAAACTACCCAATAAAAAGAAAAGATTAAGATGGGCAAAAGAACACAAACACTGGCAGAGGAAGGTTGGAAAAAAGTGTTATGGACAGACAAATCTAAGTTTGAGGTGTTCGGATCACAAAGAAGAACATTCGTGAGATGTAGAAAAAATGAAAAGATGCTGGAGGAGTGCTTGACGCCATCTGTCAAGCATGGTGGAGGCAATGTGATGCTTGAGGGTGCTTTGGTGGTGGTAAAGTGGGGGATTTGTACAGGGTAAAAGGGATCTTGAAAAAGGAAGGGTATAACTCTGTGGACAGCGCTTAATTGGAGCCAATTTCCTCCTACAACAGGACAATAACTCAAGGCACAGCTCCAAACTATGCAAGAACTATTTAGGGAAGAAGCAGTCAGCTGGTATTCTGTCTATAATGGAGTGGCCAGCACAGTCACTGGATCTCAACCCTATTGAGCTGTTGTGGGAGCAGCTTGACCGTATGGTACGTAAAAGTGCCCATCAAGCCAATCAAACTTGTGGGAGAGGCTTCAGGAAGCACGGGGTGGAATCTCTTCAGATTACCCCAGAAAACGACAACTAGAATGCCAGAGGTCTGCAGGGCTGTAATGGCTGCAAATGGAGGATTCTTTGATGAAAGCAAAGTTTGAAGGACTTTTTTATTTCAATTTAAAAAAATGTTTTATAACCTTGTCAACGTCTTGACAATATTTCCTCTTCATTTTGCAACTCATTTCATGTATGTTTTCATGGAAAACAAGGATGTTTGTAAGTGACCCCAAACTTTTGAACGGCAGTGTAAATTCGAGACACTCCACTTAGTAAGACATGTCAAGTTTCATATGGTATGTATTAATTTGTGGATGTCCATCACACATTTTGTATAATATGTTCCGAACTACAATTCCAATTATATTTTTTTCGAATTGCAATTCGTACAATATCTTACGAATTTTCAAATGTTACGAGTTCCAATTTGTTGTGGCTAACGTTAGCTAGGTGACTAGGTCGCTAAAGCCAACGTTAGCTAGGTGGCTAACGTTAGCTAGGCTAGGGGTTAAGGTTAGGAGTTAGGTTAAAGGGTTAGGGCTAGCTTACATGCTAAGTAGTTGCAAAGTAGCTAAAAAGTAGTAAGTAGTTGAAAAGTTGCTAATTAGCTAAAATTATGAGATTTGAACATGCAACCTTAGCGTTACACGCCCACCCATCCCGACCAACCAACATCCTTTCATTTTGGCCTTAACTAACCTTCAGTCTTATATAACCATACCAAACCTAACATTTCAAACTAATTTGAATGTCCCAGGTTTACATTTACTATGTTTCGTCCAGTTTTTGAGACCAGGCTGCGTCATAACACCTCATAACCATGTCATAACAGCTGTCATAGCCTGTCGTACATAACATTGTAACACTGTTTTCACACAGACGTTTTGTTGAATAAAATGTACATGTTAATGTTGTGCCATACAGTATATTGTGATATTTTATAACCTGGTTATGACACCTACATAAGTGTCAAAACCCACAAAAACCTACCACACAAGGAAAACCATTCAATTACACCAAACTTGTAGTAGGCTTTGTTAGATAACATTTCCTGGAATTAGCATTGTAATTGCAAGCACATTGATATTAGACATACAGTACCTACACCAATGCTCATTTGCTGATGACTGGGATGAATTCAGAAGCGAGACAAGACACCCTCATTGTGACATATGACTGACATATGAGCATGCACGTAATAGGTCACGTCATAATCACCAACTGCCAAATGTTGTTTGTTCAGACTGCAGCTAAACTGTCACCTACACTGAACCAAGCAAAACATTCCATTCCTATTATTTCCATTCTCCCCCTCAGGTGTTGTGTCCCCATAAACCAATGGCTCAGTATAACTGTTCCTCTCTGGGTCTGCCTGCCACCACTCCTGACCAGCTTGGTTGGAATGTGTCCTGGGCCCTGGGCAACGTCAGTGCTGATGACATGGAGAACATGTGCCTGAATCGGAGTCAGTACCTGGAGAAGTTTCGAGGCTTACAGCGGTCGCCTGTTTTCCTGCCGGTTTGCATTACCTTCCTCATCATCTTCGCTGTGGGAGTGTTAGGTAACGTGCTCACCTGCGCCGTCATCGTGCGCTACAAGGTGATGCGGACGCCAACTAATTACTACCTGTTCAGTCTGGCCGTGTCCGACTTATTGGTCCTAGTCCTGGGTATGCCGTTGGAACTCTACGAGATGTGGAGCAACTACCCGTTCCTGTTCGGCGCTGGTGGCTGTTACTTCAAGACCTTCCTGTTTGAGACGGTCTGCTTTGCATCCATTCTCAATGTAACGGCACTGAGCGTGGAGCGCTACATCGCCGTGTTACACCCGCTGAAAGTCAAGCACGTGGCCACGCACGCCCATGCCAAGCGTGTCATCCTGATGCTGTGGGTCATGTCCATGGTGTGCGCCATGCCAAACACCAGCCTCCACGGTTTGGCCGTGTTGAGGCCTCGATTTGGCCTCCAATTCCCAGAGTCGGCCGTCTGCATGATAGTCAAGCCCATGTGGATGTACAACCTGATTATTCAAGTGACCACGCTGGTCTTCTTCCTGATACCTATGCTCACCATCACTGTGCTGTACCTGCGCATCGGCCTGCAGCTCAGGATGGAGAGGGGCATGCAGGGGTTCGGGATCGGGCAAGGTTTTGGTCCTGATCGCCACTGCAGGCACCAGCAGAGGGTGCGCCACAGACAAGTCACCAAGATGCTTTGTGAGTTCCACATCCACTTTCTCTATAGTGCCTGAAGGGTAGAGAGGAGATGTCCAGGAAATGACAGATTACAGACCGATCTCTCTATTGAATAGGGATTTAGAATTATTTGCTGAAGTACAACCGTTCCTAAACATGTCTGTTGTTACTTAACCATTGCTCTTGCTCTCAGAAGATAAGATGTTCTGGAAATTGACAAATTATATTTGGTTATTCATTTTGAATTGGGACTTAAAATGTGCTAAAGTACAAACCAAAAGATTAGTGTCTAAACATGTTCATTGTCACTTAAACATTGCTCTTGCTCTCAAAAAATCTGCAGATGTCTTGTCTTGTCTGTCCAACTGTCTACGCAGGCGTACTGGTGATAATTTTTGGCATCTGCTGGGCTCCCTTCCACATTGACCGTCTCATGTGGAGCTTCATAAACTCCTGGACTGGCCACCACCACCTGGTCTTCGAGTACGTCCACGTCGTCTCCGGGGTCTTCTTCTACCTCAGCTCGGCGGTCAACCCCATCCTCTACAACCTCATGTCCACCCGCTTCCGGGAGATGTTCCAGCAGATCACGTGTCGCTCCGGCCTCTGTGGCGGCGACGTGCGCATGCTGAACGCCCGTAGCACCCAAATGACCCTACGTAGTATCGTCTATGAGAAGCCACAACATAATGGGACCCCAGAGAGAATCACCCCAGACAGAGAGGAGCAGAATGTGTACGTAAACCCCCACGGCCAGCATGTATATGACAATACAAGCCCTGATTAGATAGAGGGTGATGGGGTGGGGGAACCAAAACAATGTACAAACATGAACTAAGATTGGGTACCAAAATGAGAAAATGTATATCTGATTGAACATGTACAACGAGAGTTTGGATGGAAAGCAACAGAGTGAAGTTTTGCCCTAGACTTTGGATTTAAAGTGGAATTCTCACTGGGCGATACCAAAATTAACCAGGATGAGGTACCAAAATGTAATTATTAAATCGATCACTGATTGAATGTGTAGCAGGTAGGTATTTATTGGGATGACTCATGTACTGAAGGCAGCTTTGAGTAGACACTAGTTGGCACAGCCACAAAGTCATAAAATCAGATTTTAAACCTAACCCTAACCACCCTGCTAACCGTATGCCTAACCCTAACATATAGCCAATTTTGACTTTGCAGCCGGCCCATCTAGTGGAAATCGCTTAGCTCTGCCTCCAGAACACGACATCTCAATAAACATCAACCAGCGACTGTGTACAGCCAGAGTGGATAGAGAGAAAGTAATAAAGTTTAGTCCTTCGACTTTGAATTTATAATGGTTTTCCCACACACATACAATTAGTTATATGTGGGATATTCAAATGTTTATTCTGTGCAGATGAACGTGTTCTTCAACCGGAAATTAATATTCAGATTGAACACATTATTTATATAAGCGTATTTTGAAAAAGAAACAATACCCAGCTTTGTAAAATATCTTATTAATATAATACTGATCTTATTCTGTTCATATGTTTCAGGAGACACGATTAAATTGTAACCGTCTTCTTCCATGCGTTATTGTACTCGGTACACTATCAAAATCCCACTCACTATGAATGTATATCACAGGCAATATTGAAAGTATATGAGAGATAGAAATGTCATGACACAAGAATTGGAAAATGTGATGTACGTATGACATCCTTAAAGAAATGTAAATGGGGCAGGATTTCCATCAGCAGTAAGTAAATACGTAAACTACAGCTAAACAAATGCTGTGTGCCTTTTTAGTAATACTCCACAATGCACAGCTTCAAGTGCTTTCTGAAAACTGACATTGTTTTATTCCTGTGTAAACTGATTTCAAAATTAATATTTTAGAAGGTTTCTGCATCACGTACATTTCCATTGCTAAACAGAAGTTAAATCATACAGTATTAAGTCATTACTTGCTCCCATAACGTCTCAATAGACCATTCAAAAACACTTATGAAAATATATACAGTGCCTTGCGAAAGTATTCGGCCCCCTTGAACTTTGCGACCTTTTGCCACATTTCAGGCTTCAAACATAAAGATATACAACTGTATTTTTTTGTGAAGAATCAACAAGTGGGACACAATCATGAAGTGGAACGACATTTATTGGATATTTCAAACTTTTTTAACAAATCAAAAACTGAAAAATTGGGCGTGCAAAATTATTCAGCCCCTTTACTTTCAGTGCAGCAAACTCTCTCCAGAAGTTCAGTGAGAATCTCTGAATGATCCAATGTTGACCTAAATGACTAATGATGATAAATACAATCCACCTGTGTGTAATCAAGTCTCCGTATAAATGCACCTGCACTGTGATAGTCTCAGAGGTCTGTTAAAAGAGAGCATCATGAAGAACAAGGAACACACCAGGCAGGTCCGAGATACTGTTGTGAAGAAGATTAAAGCCGGATTTGGATACAAAAAGATTTCCCAAGCTTTAAACATCCCAAGGAGCACTGTGCAAGCGATAATATTGAAATTGAAGGAGTATCAGACCACTGCAAATCTACCAAGACCTGGCCGTCCCTCTAAACTTTCAGCTCATACAAGGAGAAGACTGATCAGAGATGCAGCCAAGAGGCCCATGATCACTCTGGATGAACTGCAGAGATCTACAGCTGAGGTGGGAGACTCTGTCCATAGGACAACAATCAGTCGTATATTGCACAAATCTGGCCTTTATGGAAGAGTGGCAAGAAGAAAGCCATTTCTTAAAGATATCCATAAAAAGTGTCGTTTAAAGTTTGCCACAAGCCACCTGGGAGACACACCAAACATGTGGAAGAAGGTGCTCTGGTCAGATGAAACCAAAATGGAACTTTTCGGCAACAATACAAAAAGTTATGTTTGGCGTAAAAGCAACACAGCACATCACCCTGAACACACCATCCCCACTGTCAAACATGGTGGTGGCAGCATCATGGTTTGGGCCTGCTTTTCTTCAGCAGGGACAGGGGAGATGGTTAAAATTGATGGGAAGATGGATGGAGCCAAATACAGGACCATTCTGGAAGAAAACCTGATGGAGTCTGCAAAAGACCTGAGACTGGGACGGAGATTTGTCTTCCAACAAGACAATGATCCAAAACATAAAGCAAAATCTACAATGGAATGGTTCAAAAATAAACATATCCAGGTGTTAGAATGGCCAAGTCAAAGTCCAGACCTGAATCCAATCGAGAATCTGTGGAAAGAACTGAAAACAGCTGTTCACAAATGCTCTCCATCCAACCTCACTGAGCTCGAGCTGTTTTGCAAGGAGGAATGGGAAAAAATGTCAGTCTCTCGATGTGCAAAACTGATAGAGACATACCCCAAGCGACTTACAGCTGTAATCGCAGCAAAAGGTGGCGCTACAAAGTATTAATTTAAGGGGGCTGAATAATTTTGCACGCCCAATTTTTCAGTTTTTTATTTGTTAAAAAAGTTTGAAATATCCAATAAATGTCGTTCCACTTCATGATTGTGTCCCACTTGTTGTTGATTCTTCACAAAAAAATACAGTTTTATATCTTTATGTTTGAAGCCTGAAATGTGGCAAAAGGTCGCAAAGTTCAAGGGGGCCGAATACTTTCGCAAGGCACTGTAGTTCTAGATGATATATTAGATGTAACCTGTCATGTGGGTTCAGAAAGGACTTGATTTTTTTTATAGAATACTAATTCATGTGTTATGTTGCTTTTAAGTAGCCTACTGTAAAATCTGAACATTATTTAGTAAAACACAATGGTTTTACTGACGAGCTGCATGACAAATCTACATGAAAAATCGGTTTCAATTGCAGTATAATTTACATTTGATAGAAAAAATCGTGGGGATATTATAAAGCCAATCTAATAGGAACACATTTCTTCAAGACGAATCTCTTGAGCTTTCTGTGTGCCATTGAGAATATTTCATTTAATATAGGAATAGCTAATTATATTCACAATCTCTCTGTTTGAATGACAGCTCTGAGTGAACAGTGCAGCATGAATCTCACACACTTCCCCATTATTACATTTGACCCGGATCCATCCGGACAATGAGTCTAGTGACGGCTGTGCTGACTTTCTACTCTCCTAATCAACACTTCTTTATTCGCTTTCTAGCTAACGACAACACCGATCGTAGCATCTCAGATTCACAGTCCGTCTGGTTGAATGACCCGAGGACACAATATAAAATGTCCCAAAGTTCCCGGGATTATGACTTTTTACCCTGAGCCATCTGGGGTAATGACTCCGCCGACTGCCTCGTCTGGCTTCACTGTGCTCTGGGGCAGAATACTTACCACTCAGACGTGTGTGTGGAGCAAACTTCAGAAATCCACACAGTCCCTGGGGAATTACAATAGGCGTAAGTTACGGAAAATGATAAAAATGTGTGTCTGGCACAAGTTGAGGTGACCTAGGAATTGAATAACAAATATAACAATGAAGCCAAAACCAATGCCATTGAAACACAGTGCAGGTGTAGCTGTGGAAGTTTGCTAGTTTTTGTCTGGCGATAGCGTGCTCCGTCAGTGGTTTGACAAAGAGAAGTGTAACCTGGTTAAGAAAATGATCACAATCTATTAGTAGTTTATCATAATTATTATAGTCATGTGATGTCCATGGAGATACCATGATTAATTAGATTTATTTGTTTGATAATAATTTTAACCTTTATTTTCCCAGGTAAGTTGAAAACAAACTCTCATGGACAATGATGACCTCAAATCAAATACAGACAGCAGCAAGAACAAAAACAGATCGATGAAGTAAAACTGTAAAACAGCACTAAAGTATAGTCTGTGTACTACACATTGTTAAGAGTTCAGGAAATTGGAAATGTAAGTGCCAGAGGCAATATTCTCTGCTTCTCCACCTGGGGCGGCAGGGTAGCCTAGTGGTTAGAGCGTTGGACTAGTAACCGAAAGGTTGCAAGTTCAAATCCACGAGCTGACATGGTACAAATCTGTCATTCTGCCCCTGAACAGGCAGTTAACCCACTGTTCCTAGGCTGTCATTGAAAATAAGAATTTGTTCTTAACTGACTTGCCTAGTTAAATAAAGGTAAAATAATAAATAAAAAAATCAACTGGCTGAAGTTGCTCATCTTAATGACTGCACACACTGAACACCAGTTTTATTGATTGACAGGTACCAACTCCAGAAGGTTTTAAGCTGAAAGTTAAAGCTATGTCCTGTCTACGAGACTCATGGGCCAGAGGCAATACCATCACAGTGAGATAGCAATAACCAATCACACAATGAACTGGCTAAAGTTAATCACTTTCGGCTAAATGTGATTGGCTGAACATCACTGTTATGAATTTACTTCTAACCCCAGAAGCTGTAACCTCCTTTATCACCTAAGGCCTGTTTACAAAATTCATTAGTACACTCTCTGGAGAGTCCGAACATCATCGGAGTGTAAATAACTTGTGGAGTTCTCAAAAAAACATGTTATGAGATCAACTTTTTTATAAGTAAGAAGAAAATAATACTCTTATAGGGAGAATATTTGGTATCTCGTTCATATATTTAAGCAGGCTTATTTTAGACATTGCAGAGGCAAACTTTAGGATTCACCAGGGCACCATCAAGATTCTGCTGTCATTGTATGGTCTATAAACTTACACTCATCAAAACTTCTGTGGTGAGGAAAGAATTTTCTCAGTGCCAAAAGAGAGAACTTTCTTCAAATTCGATTTTTATCTTCAAATCGCTATACATGGAAAAGGTTCTTCTAAGCCTGGTAAAAACCAGAGATCTTTGAATCAGACTTTTACAATCAACTTGCTTGGTGCCCACAAGAAAGAGCCATCAGCTACCCTTTCACACTACTGAGCTGTGCCCAACTGTATTGTGTGGCCTGGTCAGACATCCAGCATAATTGCTGAAACAATGCTGGAGAAGACAACATGAAAGGAAAACATCAGAGCCTGCACTGTACAGTAGAGTTTGGCATTGTAAAAGGGGGTGAGAAGGGTATAAGAGAGGAGCTGGGATGAAGATTTTCTTTGAGCTTCTCTGTTTACATTATTAGTGCCAACAGGGCTATTCTCCGCCCCGGATGGCTGGAAAAACGTATTTATAAAACATTCTACCAGAACCCTCTGCACTCTATGAAATAAACAGCACCTCAAATCATTTTAAAGCACACCACCAATGTAAGGCACGTGATAATGAAAATACATTATGTGTGGCTTCTAACCCCTTTGGCATCACATCCACTCTGCGTGTAAACCCACACAGCATTACGCTTTAATTAAACACCTCAATACATGAAATAAAACAATCTATTCAAGTCAGTAGGTTGCATGCCTCTGAGTTAAGATGTCCATATATGGTCATCCTTCACAACTCTAAGACACACCTCCAAAGGAAGAATCTGGGGTTATCATACCTTATGAGTAGTTTAAGCAGACATAATACAAGCAAGCGTGTCATGCGATCGCATAGAAACCAGGCCTGTAATTTTGTGATTTTAGGGGCAAGGCCATTTGGCTTTGAAGATGTGCACAATCTGCCAGGCAACTAGCAAAAATATAAAATTAAATGTATTTGAAAACTGAAAAAAACACTAGCTATTCTGTTAAGGCATATAAATAATTAAGTGTAGGTGATAGTCTATGTGTATTGGCTATATTCGGTCATGTCAAAACTGATGCTAACATGAGGGAGAGGCGCCTGAAAATGTAGCCAGACTTTTAATTACAAACTAATATATATATATATATACACACACACACATCCAAATACATTTAAACTCAGTTTTTCCACAATTCCTGACATTTAATCCTAGTAAAATTCCCTGTCTCAGGTCAGTTAGGATCACCACTTTATTTTAAGAATGTGAAATGTCAGAATAATAGTAGAGAGAATTATTTATTTCAGCTTTTATTTCTTTCATCACATTCCCAGTTGGTAAGAAGTTTACATACACTCAATTAGTATTTGGAAGCATTGCCTTTAAAAATGGTTAAACTTGTGTCAAACGGTGCAGGTAGCCTTCCACAAGCTTCCCACAATAAATTGGGTGAAGTTTGGCCCATTCCTCCTGACAGAGCTGGTGTAACAGAGTCAAATTGGTTGGCCTCCTTGCTCGCACACACTTTTTCAGTTCTGCCCACAAATGTTCTTTAGGATTAAGGTCAGGGCTTTGTGATGGCCAGCCACTCCAATACCTTGACTTTGTTGTCCTTAAGCCATTTTGCCACAACTTTGGAATTATGCTTGGGGTCATTGTCCATTTGGAAGACCCATTTGCGACCAAGCTTTAACTTTAACTGATGTTATGAGATGTTGCTTCAATTTTTCCACGTCATTTTCCTTTCCCATGATGCCATCTGTTTTGTGAAGTGCACCAGTTCCTCCTGCAGCAAAGCACCCCCACAACATGATGCTGCCACCCCCGTGCTTCATGGTTGGGATGTGTTCTTCGGCTTGCAAGCCCACCCTTTTTCCTCCAAACATAACAATGGTCATTATGGCCAAACAGTTCTATTTTGGTTTCACCAGAGGACATCTCTACAAAAAGTACGACATTTGTCCCCATGTGCAGTTGCAAACCGTAATCAGTTTTTTTTTATGGCAGTTTTGGAGCAGTGGCTTCTTCCTTGCTGAGTGGCCTTTCAGGTTATGTCGATATAGGACTCGTTTTACTGTGGATATAGATACTTTTGTACCCGTTTCCTCCAGCATCTTCACAAGGTCCTTTGCTGTTGTTCTGGGATTGATTATTTGCACTTTTCTCACCAAAGTACGTTCATCTCTAGGAGACAGAACGCGTCTCCTTCCTGAGCGGTATGATGGCTGCGTGATCCCATGGTGTTTATACATGCATAGTATTGTTTGTACAGATGAAAGTGGTACCTTCAGGCATTTGGAAATTGCTCCCAAGGATCAACCACAAAAATCTGAGGTCTTGGCTGATTTCTTTTGATTTTCCCATGATGTCAAGCAAAGAGGCACTGAGTTTGAAGGTAGGTCTTGAAATACATCCACAGGTACACCGCCAATTGACTCAAATGGTGTCAATTAGCCTCTCAGTAGCTTCTAAAGCCATGACATTTTCTGGAATTTTCCAAGCTGTTTAAAAGACACAGTCAACTTAGTGTATGTAAACTTCTGAACCACTGGAATTGTGATACAGTGAATTATAAGTGAAATAATCTCTCTAAACAATTGTTGGAAAAATGACGTGTCATGCACAAAGTAGATGTCCTGACCGACTTGCCAAAACTATAGTTTGTTAACAAGAAATTTGTGGAGTGGTTGAAAACCGAGTTTTAATGACTCCAACCTAAATGTATGTAAACTTCTGACTTCAACTGTAAGTATATACAGTGGGGCAAAAAAGTATTTAGTCAGCCACCAATTGTGCAAGTTCTCCTACTTAAAAAGATGAGAGAGGCCTGTAATTTTCATCATTCAACTATGACAGACTAAATGAGAAAAACAATTCCAGAAAATCACATTGTAGGATTTTTAATGAATTTATTTGCAAATTATGGTGGAAAATAAGTATTTGGTCAATAACAAAAGTTTCTCAATACTTTCTTATATACCCTTTGTTGGCAATTACAGAGGTCAAAAGTTTTCTGTAAGTACCAGTGATGGTACCCCCTAATATTAGGATTAGGGGGTACAATCACTGCCATAGTGGAAACCCTTGCAACCCCCGGAAGGTGGAGGGTCCCACAAACTCCGGGGGCCCATGTGCTCATCATCACACACCTGTCTACATTTTAAATAAATAATTTTGACATTAACCCTCCTTTTAAATTTCAATGTGTAGCAAGTGAAGTATTTGTGATGTCCAGTCTACTTGGGTAGTAGGTGAGGCAGACAAACAATATAGTTGTGATGCATCTAATTTGCCTATTTTCCAGTGGCAGGCTATAGGCCTACAGGACAGTTGTATTTGTTTTACAATAATAAGTTACTGATTAGTATACCTGTACATTTATGGGAAAATATAAAAATAACTGTCCTGATGTACAGAATAGTAAGAGGATTGCATATTTCAAAATATCTCTCTCTGTGGGACACTTTGCAAAGTATACCTAGGCCATTGCTAATGACTCATCTCCACTAGATGGCCACACAACACATGTCAAACTCAAGGCCTCATCTACAGTGTACAAAATATTAGGAACACCTGCTCTTTCCATGACAGACTGACCAGATGAATCCAGGTGAAAGCTATGATCCCTTATTGATGTCACCTGTTAAATCCACTTTAAATCAGTGTAGATGAAGGAGAGGACAGGTTAAAGAAGGATTTTAAAGCCTTGAGGCATGGATTGTTTATGTGTGCCATTCAGATGGTGAATTGGCAAAACGCCAAAATGTAAGTGGCTTTGAACAGGATATGGTAGTAGGTGCGAGACGCACCAGTTTGAGTCAAGAACTGCCACACTTCTGGGTTTCACGCACAACAGTTTCCCGTGTATCAAAAATGGTCCACCACCCAAAGGACATCCAGTCAACAACTGTGGGAAGCATTGGAGTAAACCATGGGCCAGCATCCCTATGGAACACTTTCGACACCTTGTTCAGTCCATGCCACAACAAATTAAGGCTGTTCTGATAACACCCTTTATGAAACTTCTATTAGCTAAAATAAGCCTCACGTATCAAAATAAAAATTAATTGCCTTCTTGACTAAATTCAACTCTCATTGCCACACATACAAACACTCTTCACTTGTTTAATAATGAATTATCTGCTTAACGTGGACAGATTTAGCGTGGAGTGAACTCTCTCGCTTTGCCTCTACATCTCTGGCACTAACCAGTGGAAGTGGGAATGTTTGTATGGAGGTCAATGGGAGTGTCAAAATTGGTCAATAGAATCAAGTATTAGATGCAAGTCTTATTTGATTGAAGTTTCTAAATGGTTAGGTTGTTACAAATGTACTAATTTAAAAAAAAATCTGGCACATGGCATCACATCAACTTTGAGAAAACCAATGTTATCATAGTTTTTGGGGCGGCAGGGTAGCCTCATGGTTAGAGCGTTGGACTAGTAACCGAAAGGTTGCAAGTTCAAATCCCCGAGCAGACAAGGTACAAATCTGTCATTCTGCCCCTAAATAGGCAGTTAACCCACTGTTCCTAGGTTGTCATTGAAAATAAGAATTGTTGTTCTTCTTAACTGACTTGCCTAGTTAAATAAAGATTTTTTTTAAAATAGTTGTGCCCATTGTTCACATGCTCCCACCTCCACCCGGTTTGCAGACATTAGTATTGTTAGACCATCGAGTCCTGCATCTTGTCCTTATATAGATCTTTGTTTTACTCAGCGATATGACGTTGCCACAAGCAGCACCACAGATGAGCGCATACTTTGTGATAATCCTTGAGTGTATCTGCACATGTGGGTTCGCTTCAATAGCTACAGGATGGCTGCAGGACCGGAAACAGAGGAGAAGTTCAGTCTGGCAACGCTCTTAGTTGTTGTGGAAATCGACCCAATATTGCTGATTACTTTGTGCATCGCTGACTGACTATCTTTAAACTTATTTTCTGTTGTCTATGCAACAGCAGGGCATGGTCAACAACGTCGAAAACTTTCAGGTAGTCAATAAAAAGTGATACGCAATGCTCTTTTTTGTGCATCCTGAAGATCACTGATCACCTTGGTTACAGCTGATTATACTATGTTTAGCTCTGAAATCAGACTGGCTTTGGGATATGACAATTACTGTAAGAGAAAATCTTTCAGCTGTGAATTCATCAGGTTTTGAAGTTTTACAAATGTTATATAAAGAGTTGAGGTTGGGATAACATTATAGAATAATACATTTATTGGACACAGAACACTATACTAAAAACAAATGACAACTTTATTCAAAAATACAACGCACAATGCTAATCTCTTCGTAAGACAACTGTGACACAAAACAATAATGGTAACACTTTACTTGACACCAAGCGCCATAACATGTTATAACACCTTCATACTACTGTCATGACCAATATATTTACACGTGTTGTGACATATTGTGTTACCACGCTGGCTGTCACGGAAAGTGTTACCACGCTGGCTGTCAAGGAAAGTGTTACCACGCTGGCTGTCAAGGAAAGTGTTACCACGCTGGCTGTCAAGGAAAGTGTTACCACGCTGGGTGTCAAGGAAAGTGTTACCACGCTGGGTGTCAAGGAAAGTGTTACCACGCTGGGTGTCAAGGAAAGTGTTACCACGCTGGGTGTCAAGGAAAGTGTTACCACGCTGGGTGTCAAGGAAAGTGTTACCACGCTGGGTGTCAAGGAAGATGTTACCAAAATAACACTAGGAAATACACGTGAAATAAAAACATCAGTGATGTTCTTGACAAGCCAAAGAAAATCAATCACGCAAAACCGTAATACATGTACATACACTAGCATAATTTGCATAGTCGCTTAGATACCAGATACAAATGAAATGGAGTATAATTACCTTTTGACCTCAGAAGAGTGTTTGACATCCTATTTGACACGTTTGATCTGCTTCCCAACCAAACACATATTGATATATTGCTATAGCTACAGTATGTTCCATTTAACAGATTCATTTAACTAAAGCGACTTACAGTTGTGTGTATAACATTGTTTCTGCAGTCCATGTAGTTTTATATAAACCTGAAATAGCAGCATGCTGTGGCTGAAAACCCCCAGCTGTGCGCAGTAGGGGGAAAACAGAGTGAAACGGAGAGGTACTACCTGGGCCCGTATCAACAAAGCGTCTCAGAGTAGAACATTGGTCGCAGGTGCTGAGAATGGAGACATTTTTCTCCTTCTCTCCTGGGTAAAAATAAAAGCTATGCGTGAAGCCTCTTTAGTCACAAGAGTCCCACCTAGTCGGCAGATATTTAGGAGACCTCATGAGCTGTCCTAACCAGTTAAGAGTTACCAGCAGGTGTCTTGAAAACAGTAAAGGACAGTGGTTCCTGCGCCATAGACAAGCAATGATCTGGAGTTGAAAGAATAGTTTGATATTTCTATACGATTAGCCCATAAATAATATAGACCTTCATGCAACAGTAGGTATTTCTTGCGCTTTTGACAATGATTTTACACGAGGCCTAATTCACATTATGATATGCCTAAATACTTGATCACATTTTTCTTTTTGACTATTTCATTAACCTACATGTTTTTTTTTTTATTATTTTTTTTAACCTTTATTTAACCAGGCAAGTCAGTTGAGAACAAATTCTTATTTTCAATGACGGCCTAGGAACAGTGGGTTAACTGCCTGTTCAGGGGCAGAACGACAGATTTGTACCTTGTCAGCTCGGCAATTGACAATTGACAGCATCTAGGGGCTGTCTAGGGGCTGTCTAGGGGCATCTAGGGGCTGTCTAGGGGCTGTGCTTTTGGTGGTCAATGATAGACCTTTCAAAATATTTTAGGCAACATTATCGGCAAGTGACTTGATGCCTACTGTGCTAAAAGAGATTCAGAGTTGTTGAAGGAGAGAGATGAGTGGGTTGATATAACAGTAATATAATGAAAATTCTGCTTTTAACAACCATCATATTGTATGATTCAGTGCAATGCCTTTCAAATAAAAAATCTTCTTTGTAAAAATCTTTGTAAAAAAATAAAACATTTAAAAAAGAAGAAGTTATTCATGCCAACATATTAGGCAAGAATTAAGAGTCGTTTTTGGTTGTTGTCTTAAAACAAGTGTACAGGATTCCTAGGACCTTTCCTAAGATGCTTTGTGGATACGGGCCCTGAACAATAAGAACACAGATAAAGATACATGTGCTGTGCCGAACTTGACCCCATCTTAAAGTCTGGAGTAGGTTCGAGAACAAGGTAGTATTCACTAGGCACCAAAACAGAAAGAAACGGAGGGACCACCTGAATATGTAATAATAAAGGATTATTTTCATTTTTGCATTGAACAACATTTTGATACGTTTTTGCCCTTACGAATATGACCCAGGTATGGGATATAAAGGCTCCCAGACTCTATACACTCTTCCCCCAACTTGCCTCAGCTCCTATCCTCATTACAGGTCTTTGGGGCAGTACTTCCTCTCAAACTGTGCCACGTCAAACTTGCGGGTGCAGCCTTTGTAGTTCATGTACCGTATCTTTCCGAAGATGGGTCTCTCGGCCCAGCCCTGGTCATGGACCCCACATATGGACCACATACAACCTACAGAGAGATAGAGAGGGTTGGGGGAAAAGAACGTTGCAGTGTAAAACAGACATGGTCACAGTCGTAAGAACAAAGATTCAGCACGAGGCAAGCAGGTAGAGGTTGTCATGACGTTGCCCTCTTTGGGTACAGCAAGCCCCATCCCCCTCTCCCTGCCTCCCCCTTTCCTCATTCAACTAGGCTGCTGTGGTCAGAGAGAGGTCGTAAATTCCTGAGGATCTCCTCATGGCCACACAGTATAGAGATAGAGTGAAGTTTCATAGAGAACAAAGGAATTTCTTCCACCTCACCGAACTTGAGGTCCAAACAACGTTTATGTTCCGGAGAAGGTATAAAAGATCGGTGAAGAATCCAGCTACGAACTGGTCCGTTTGTTACAACTTGGGGAAGCTCATGGGAGACGGTGTGGCCACATTACCATAACGCTGTTTATATAATAGCCTCAGATATGAGGTTTACATTTAATTGTTGTATAAGATGAATGAGTGAGTATGATACTGTTTGTAAAATTGTGTAATGTGATTTTGGACTGTTTAATGAAGGAAACCCCAATTCCCTTTTGAGTTGAACTAAATCAGAGGACCGCCCCTGAGCCCAGTTAGGGTCAGGCATCCTGGGACAGCCCCTTTTCTGCAATTCCAAATAAAACCCCAATCTTGAAAATTCCTCAAGTAGACCATGTTTCTCTCAATCATGTTTCTCTCAAATGAAGGTTGCAGACCATTGCTGAATCTTTTAACCATACTACGTGGTTAAACTCTTAGACTATTGATACCGACAGAATAAGAACAAGTCTTTGATATTAATTACTAGTCTGCAGCTAGGAATTCGGTATCATTGGACACGAAGAACGACAACCGCCGAAACATCCATTCTATAACGAATGAATGAATGTCACTCTGAACAATCAACTCTAACCACAACAGAGAGAGAGAGAGGACAAAAACTCTCCAACAGAAACTAACTTTTCAACGAAGATCCCGGCGACACACTGAGCGTAAATATATATTGATTGCAATTGTTCCCGAATGAGTGAGCGTTCATGTGCAAAGGATTAGCATTTCAATTGTTATAATTATCAACTTTGTAGTGTCTCATCTTAGTCGACCCCCACTTCCCTTTTGTCTAACAAGCCGCCATGCCAGTTTAGCCCACTAGGGCACATTCCCCTATCATTTCTTGTAACCATATTTACTGTTTGTTTATGCAGTTCTGTGAATTAGTTAGTTAGTAATAAATAAATGATTTAAGACAATTGATGTATGGATGACTCATAGTGAAGACTGGGTTCATGCAGATAACCAACAATTTCCAACGTTTGGAATGAGACTAATGTGAGGTAAAGTAAATAATTCATTAATTGGAAGACTAATTGATCAGATATAAAATATTTGAAAGGTTATATTGGGAAATTATAACTTTGTAATCTGAATATTTTCCTTGGTGCCTCGACTTCCTAATTAATTACAGTTACATGATTAAATCAGTTTGATCGCGTAATACTAATTACAGAGAATCTTTGATAAAAACCAAGTCTTCAATTTAATGATAGTAAAGACACGACAAGGTGCAAATGGATGTTGGTTTAATTTACACAGCGCTGGTGATGACAGTTAGTTAATATAGTTAATATATTTAGAAAAAGGTTTGCTTTCCAAATGTCAGCATTCAAAAGACATTTTTTTTAAATAATAACCCCTTAAATGAGGCGCAGTCTACTAGGTTCAGATGCAGCCTCCCCATTAAGGTACCAAAATCAAAAGAACATACCCAAACAGTAGAGCTGCACAATTAATCAAAATTGCGATCTAGACATGCGCAATATCCATAATCGCAAATCTGCAATATTTTTTAAATGCCACTTAGCCGTTAGCCATCTTTAAAACCCGTTTATTTTACTTTTGATTTATTGCTCGAGTTGACGGAGATCCCCCTCCATCTCTCCTCTTTAGGCCGGAGATCAAAGGTACTTAATCTTTTGTACTGCCCATTCACCTTATTTAAAATATATATAATATATTTGTTTTACCTTTATTTAACTAGGCAATTCTATCAGATCTAAGAACATTGAAGGGGTGTAGGAAGGGGCTAGGTGCAGAAATGGAACCTGGCCTTACACCAAAATAATAGGTGCTTTGGGTAAGAATTGAACCAACCACCAGTGAGTCACTTACCTACGAATCCATTGGGGTCCTGCCCATCCAACTCGTATCGGTCGTTGAGGTAGATGGCGATGGAGAGCGCTCCCTCTGGTGAGGAGGTCCACTCCAGGATCTTCTTGGCCCAGTACATCCTTAGGAAGCCATGCATCTTACCCTCAATCACCATCTGGTACTACAGGAGGAAGGATACAAGATGGAGAACTTATTTACAGTGATATAGGGCTGTCCCGGTCAACAACAAAAAAATCTTGGTTGACTGAGTCGTCGTTCTTTCAACCAATCGATTAGTCTAAATTTAAAAACGTGTATTTTTTCATATACAGTGAATTCGCAAAGTATTCATACCTCGACTTTCCACATTTTGCTACGTTGACTTATTCTACAATGGATTAAATTGTTTTTTTTCCCCCCGTCAATCTACATACAATAGCCCATAACAACCAAGCAAAAACAAGTTTTCGAAATCTTAGCAAATTTATTCAAAACATTTAAAAAACTGAAATATCACATTTACATAAGTACTCAGACCCCTTTACTCGGTCCATTGTTGAAGCACCTTTAGCAGCGATTACAGCCTCAAGTCTTACTGGGTATGACGCTACAAGCTTGGCACACCTGTATTTGGAGAGTTTCTCACATTATTCTCTGCATATCCTCTCAAGCTCTGTTAGGTTGGATGGGGAGCGTAGCTGCACAGCTATTTTCAGGTCTCTCTAGAGATGTTCGATCGGGTTCAAGTCCGGGCTCTGGCTGTGCTACTCAAGGACATTGAGATTTGTCCCAAAGCCACTCCTGTGTTGTCTTGGCTGATGGAAGGTGACCCGTCACCCCAGTCTGAGGTCCTGAGCAGGTTTTTAATCAAGGATCTCTCTGAACTTTGCACCGTTCATCTTTCCCTCAATCCTGACCAGTCTCCCAGTCCCTGCCGCTGAAACACATCCCCACAGCATGATGCTGCCATCACCGTAGGGATGATGCCAGGCTTGGCATTCAGGACAAAGAGTTCAATCTTGGTTTCATCAGACCAGAGAATCTTATTTCTCATGGTCAGAGTCCTTTAGGTGCCTTTTGGAAAACTCCAAGCAGGCTGTCATATGCCTTTTACTGAGGAGTGGCTTTTGTCTGGCCACTCTACCATAAAAGGCCTGATTGGTGGAGTGGTGCAGAGATGGTTGTCCTTCTGGAAGGTTCTCCCGTCTCCACAGAGGAACTCTGGAGCTCTGTCAGAGTGACCATCGGTATCTTGGTCATCTTCCTGACCAAGGCTCTTCTCCCCCGATAGCTCAGTTTGGCCAGGCGGCGAGCTCTATAAAGAGTCTTGGTGGTTCCAAACTTCTTCCATTTAAGAATGATGGAGGCCACTGTGTTCTTGGGGACTTTCAATACTGCAGAAATGTTTTGGTACCCTTCCCCAGATTTATGCTTCAATACAATCCTGTTTCGGAGCTCTAAGGACACTTCCTTCGACCTCATGGCTTTGTTTTTGCTCTGACATGCACTGTCAACTGTGGAACCTTATATAGACAGGTGTGTGCCTTTCCAAATCATGTCCAAATCAATTGAATTTACCACAGGTGGACTACAATCAAGTTGTAAAAACATCAAGAATGATCAATGGAACCAGGATGCATCCGAGCTCAATTGCGAGTCTAATAGCAAACGGTCTGAATACTGATGTAAATAAAGTATTTTTGTTTATTTTTAACACATTTGCAAACATTTCTAAAAACCTTTTTTGTGTGTAGAGCAGGTGTCCACATACTTTTGGCCATGTGTATATGGATGATTTATAAAGCCAGGCACATTTAACAGTTAGGCTTTTGATTATAGAGCTAATTAAAGTTGGGGTTCTCTCTCTCCTCACTTCTCTTAGACAATTAAGGCAAGGGCTGTTTTCTCCTCAACTTCACTGCTGCCTACGCCACATTGTTCTCAACACCAATATGCTGGGTAACTTTGCTATTATGCACATAGCAACATGGTCTAGGAAGAGGTGTCAATTTAACAGCGTGTTCGTTTCAGAAACGCGGCCAGGGACCGCTATCCAACGCGGAAGTGCATTTGTTAAAAAATTATATATTTTTATTAGTGTTGCTCCATTGTTCTTATGTAATATAACCATATACAATTTCAGTAGTGCACGTCTTAGCGTGATGGACTTTGCCATCCCCACGGCCTCCACAATGGATTAGTCCACTCAGACAGGTGTCTTGTACACCGATTTTTTCAGTCGAAGCAGTAGCAATCTCGGTCGACCAAAAGCTTATCGACAAAACAATCGTAAATGGAGTCAGCCCGACAGTGAGTTGACTTGATTGAAGACTGAGCTTCTTTTTGACTTCCCGGTGTAGTTTTTCTGGGCATTGCTAACCAGCAAACGGTTAGTAGTAAACGACACCAGATGGAAGTCAAAAATTCTCTTTAATCCTTCGCAATTTAACAGTAGTGAGTGCATTCATACGTGTCAAAGTGATTGGAGTTGTTTTCATGCACTCACTATATTATAAGTTGCTCTGGATAAAAGTGTAAACTGCAGATTTTATTACATGATTTATGTTAATAAATAAATACAAGTCTTGTTGTTGTTCTGAGACTTGCTGAATTGGCTGGTTTGCATGTTGATAGTCTATGGGCGGTCATCACTGTAAACGATACCTGGGCTGCGTTCCAGAGCTTGTCGTGGGTTTGGGCTTTCTCCAGCTGCTCGCGGGTATAGACGTATGGCCTGGGGTCTTTGGCGTGATCTTTCAACGTTTTCTGGGCCCAGTCATTTGCACCTAGATCAAATACAAGGATCATTAATGTTAACTTCGCAGAACAGAACGGAAACATCCCTTCCCCTTTAAAATGTCACAATGATCTTTAAATTGTTGCAATGTCTAAAACCCTGCACATAATCTACCATGTAGATACTAATCAAATGTTATTTTAAATGCTTACGGGCCCTAAAACAGAGAGAAAGAAAATAGAGATATTAAAGTAATAACACGTAATAATAAAAACTTAATGAGTAACGATAACTTAGCTTTATACACAGGGTACCAGTGCCGAGTCGATGTGCAGGGTACGAGGTAATTGACGTAGATATGAACATAGACAGTACCAGTCAAAAGTTTGGACTCACCTACTCATTGCAGGGTTTTTCTTTATTTGTACTATTTACTATACTCTGGAATAATAGTGAAGACATCAAAACTATGAAATAACACATATGGAATCATGAAGGAACCAAAGAAGTGTTAAACAAATCAAAACATATTTTATATTTGACATTCTAAGAAGTAACAACCCTTTTCCTTGACAGTTTTCCACACTCTTGGCATTCTCTCAACCAGCTTAATGGGGTAGTCACCTGGAATGCATTTCAATTAACAGGTGTGCATTGTTAAACGTTAATTTGTGGAATTTCTTAACCTTCTTAATGCGTTTGAGCCAATCACTTGTGTTGTGACATTGTAGGGGTGGTATACAGATGATAGCCCTATTTGGTAAAAGACCAAGTTCATTTCTGGCAATCTCTATGGGGGTGCCACAGGGTTCAATTCTCAGGCCGACTCTTTTCTCTGTATATATCAATGATGTGTCGCACTTGCTGCTGGTGATTCTCTGATCCACCGCTACGCAGACGACACCATTCTGTATACATCTGGCCCTTCTTTGGACACTGTGCTAACAAACCGCCAAACGAGCTTCAACGCCATACAACACTCCTTCAGTGGCCTCCAACTGCTTTTAAATGCTAGTAAAACTGCTCTTCAACCGATTGTTGCCCGCACCCTCTCGCCCGACTAGCATCACGACTCTGGGCGGTTCTGACTTAGAATATGTGGACAACTACAAATACCTAGGTGTCTGGTTAGACTGTAAACTCTCCTTCCAGACTCACATAAAACATCTCCAATCCAAAGTTAAATCTAGAATTGGCTTCCTATTTCGCAACAAAGCATCACTCATGCTGCCAAACATACCCTCGTAAAACTGACCATCCTACCGATCCTTGACTTTGGCAATGTCATTTACAAAATAGCCTCCAACACTCTACTCAGCCAATTGGATGCAGTCTATCACAGTGCCATCCGTTTTATCACCAAAGCACCATGTACTACCCACCACTGCGACCTGTATGCTCTCGTTGGCTGACCTTCACTACATATTCGTTGCCAAACCCACTGGCTCCAGGACAGCTATAAGTCTTTGCTAGGTAAAGCCCCGCCTTATCTCAGCTCACTGGGTCACCATAGCAACACCCACCCGTAGCATGCGCTCCAGCAGGTATATTGCACTGGTCATCCCCAAAGCCAACACCTACTTTGGCTGCCTTTCCTTCCAGTTCTCTCCTGCCAATGACTGGAACGAATTGCAAACATCTCTGAAGCTGGAGTCTTATAGCTCCCTAACTTTAAGCATCAGCTGTCAGAGCAGCTTACCGATTGCTGCAGCTGTACACAGCCCATCTGTAAATAGCACACCCGACTACCTCATCCCCACATTATTACTTACGCTCTTGCGCCTTTGCTCCTCAGTAGCTCTCCTTGCACATCATCATCTGCACATCCATCACTCCAGTATTAATGCTAAATTTTAATTATTTTAGCCTCTAGAGCCTATTTATTGTCTACCTCCCTACATTTTCACACACTGTACATCGATTTTTCTATTTTTCTTTTGTGTTGACTGTAAGACACTGTAAGTTCAAGTAAGACACAACATCAACTGTTCTGAGGAGACTGCGTGAATCAGGCCTTCATGGTCAAATTGCTGCAAAGAAACCACTACTAAAAGGACACCAATAAGAAAAGGAAGAGACTCACTTGGGCCAAGAAACACAAGCAATGGACATTAGACCGGTGGAAATCTGTTCTTTGGTTTGACAAGTCCAAATTTGAGATTTTTGGTTCCAATCGCCGTGTCGTTGTGAGACAGAGTAGGTGAACGGATGATCTCCGCATGTGTAGTTCCCACCGTGAAGCATGGAGGAGGAGGTGTGATGGTGCTTTGCTGGTGACACTGTCTGGGATTTATTTGCAAGTTACACTTAACCTGCATGGCTACCAAAGCATTCTGTAGCGATACGTGGGAGTATGATTTTTTTTTTCAACAGGACAATGACCCAACACACCTCCAGGCTATGTAAGGGCTATTTGACCAAGAAGGAGAGTAATGGAGTGCTGCATCAGATGACCTGGCCTCCACAATCACTTGACCTCAACCCAATTGAGATAGTTTGGGATGAGTTAGACTGCAGAGTGAAGGAAAAGCGGCCAACAAGTGCTCAGCATATTCCTTCAAGACTACTGGAAAAGCATTCCAGGTGAAGCTGGGGAAAAAAATAGCAGCAGTTGTGGCCTTTAGCTCAGCCCGAATGTTGCCTGTAATCCATGACTTCTGGCTGGGATATGTACATACAGTCACTGTGGGGACGACGTCATCAATGCACTTGTTTACGAAGCCGTGATTTCCTGCCATGGCCAGCGAAGAGCCCGGATCTCAATCCCATTGAGCAAATCTGGGACCTGTTGGATCGGAGGTTGAGGGTTAGGGCCATTCCCCCCAGAAATGTCAGGGAACTTGCAGGTGCCTTGGTGGAAGAGTGGGGTAACATCTCACAGCAAGAACTGGCAAATCTGGTGCAGTCCATGAGGAGGAGATGCACTGCAGTACTTAATGCAGCTGGTGGCAACACCAGATACTGACTGTTACTTTTGATTTTGACCCCTCCTTTGTTGAGGGACATATTATTCCATTTCTGTTAGTCACATGTCAGTGGAACTTGTTCAGTTTATGTCTCAGTTGTTGAATCTTATGTTCATCCAAATATTTACACGTTAAGTTTGCTGAAAATAAACGCAGTTGACAGCGAGAGGACGTTTCTTTTTTTGCTGAGTTTAGATTAAGTCTCTCTTCATAAATAGTCTACAGCTTATCGTGAGGTATTCTACCTCAGGCACCAGCTGTTGTTCAGAAAGAGAAACGCACCCCTCACTTCAGCTTAACTGGGGCTTCCGTTTGATCCTGCAGATGCATAGAAAAACCAGCTAGACATATTATCCATGTCCTTGTTCAACCATGACGGACTCTGAGAAACATAGGATATTACAGTTCTTCTGGTCCCATTGATAGGATAGTCTCGAACGGAGCCATCCAGTTTGTTCTCCGGTGATTCGCCAATAGAACAGAGGGTAAAGGCAGACTATTTATTCGTCAGGGTGCTCGCATGTCGGCCTCCCTTATGCCGTCTCTTTTCCGAGTCCCTGGGATTAGGTCCTGATCCAGGGCGAGCAGTGTGCCCTGTTCCACAGATTTGTTTATTTTCCGAGTCCCTGGGATTAGGGCCTGATCCAGGGTGAGCAGTATGCCCTGTTCCACAGATTCGTTTCTTTTCCGAGTCCCTGGGATTAGGGCCTGATCCAGGGCGAGCAGTATGCCCTGTTCCACAGATTCGTTTATTTTCCGAGTCCCTGGGATTAGGGCCTGATCCAGGGTGAGCAGTATGCCCTGTTCCACAGATTCGTTGAAGTAGAAATCTGAATCCAAATTGAGGTTAGCGATTGCTGTTCTGGTGTCCAGAAGCTCTTTTCGGGAATAGTAAACTATGATCAGCACACACAAAAAAAACTGCAGAACTGGTCATGAGCCTGTAGAACAGACCTGTAGCCTGTATCCAATCGCAGCGCAATTCTAATCAGGTATTTGCTTGGGGCTCTGGTCAAATGCAGTGCACTACATAGAGAACAGGGTGCCATTTTGGATGCCGATCACGTCTTAACTCAAGAGAACTCAGTCCTCCTCACTCACCCTTCACACTGTCATAGCTGGGGTTGTAGAAACAGAAGTTATCGGTCAACTCTCTGCGCACCACCAGTTCTTCTGTGAAGGAGAAAACAGACTCGCCAGCACTCTTCCCACAGCACTTTACCTGCAGCACCACACGCTGGGCAGACAAGTGACCTGGAGATAGGTAGGGATGGAGGTAGGGATGGAAAGAGGGTAGAAAGGGGAGAAGGAAGTGGATGGAGGGATAGAGAGCAGGAGGAAGAGAAGGAGGGACAGTCAGTGGAGTCCACCTTGAGCTTCAGAAATAAGTTTGAAAAACATTTGCATACAAATAACACTGGATACGAGCAGGCCTGCAAAGCCTGTGTTTCTTTAGGTGGGAGTGGGGCTTCACACCGGGTGGGTGGGATTGGGGCTTCACACCGGGTGGGTGCTAGGTGTATAAGGTCATAAGAGGTGTGTTTGTAGGCTGGTATCAGGTGAACACTGTGTTTTGAGTTGGCATGTTGAATTTAATTCAACATTTAGAAAGGGGAGAGCTGACACAGGTGTGTATTACAAGCTCATAGTGGGTGTGTGATTATAGGCTGAAATAATCCTATAGTTTGTATTGGCACAAATTCCAGTAAGCGGCTTCCCCAACTGACCGAAGCGGATCCACGGCGAGAGCTGACTAACGGCAGAAGAATTGGGGTTGTTCCTCTGCGTGGCAAAGTTCTTGAGGCGAAGGTCGATGAAAGATTCCAACATGGCTATGCCTGCTGCAGTGCCAGACTTGGCCCAATCCACCTCCTCCACCGTCCTGTCCACCTCCAGAGAGGACAATGCCTCTGCCCAGTCTACTGGCTGGAAGGAGAGAAGAGCTTCATTTATTTAAGGTTGTGAAAAGTTTAATATATATGGAGTGGCCTATACCAACAGAGGAGGAAAGACGATGGGAAAGATATGAGGAAGAACTTAGGTCTTCTCTAAAAACAACATCAAACTTACTTCCACTTTGGTGTTTGCAGGTCTGGAGGGACTTGATAGGTGTAAGCAATACAACAGAAGCTCCATTGGAAGGCTTTGCAAAGTCATCACCTTATTGCTTACGCCTATCCTGTGCATTCTGCTAATACGGTGGAAGGGAGACGGTGGGGGCTATGGGTTGTTTTCTGATCAGGCAAGAATTTAACCAACCCAGAGACCAACTCATTAACCAACCCAGTTTAGTGGATTGTGTCAATACAAATACCATTAAGGAATCCCTCATCTTAATGAGGCCCACCTTCTATAAGCAACCTCTTACTTTGGCGGTTCGGAGAGCAGTGTGTGGGTGTTTGTCCACTAAAGGCATCTCTGTGAGGAACTCCTTCAGAAGCTTGGTGATCTTGTTACGGATCGTCCTGGCAGAATACTCCAGCTTGTCTGATGCCACCCAGCAGGGCACCACGTTATGGGCATCGACCTGTGGTAGTGACAGGAAGACGTGGTAGTTGACAGACTGGAAATCCTTTGTTAATATAGCCTGAGAAATTGAATGAAGAAAGCTATACAGGAATTCAATAGGTGTTCAGTGTTGGTATAACAGAGTGAGTTCCATCCCTGTCTACCCAACACGGGACACAAACCTCCTAACACAAATCTTTTGCACAATGATACTCTAGAAGCTCCGGCCCCCAATAACACTGACCCAGAAAAATAAATGCATCTGGGTGCGACTTTCATCTGACTTTTACCCCATAATGTTCAATCAAGCCACAACACACCGTCTGTGCATTTTTGTGATACATTTGACAAAAATGTTCGCAAATTGCCATGCAAAATATCAGAATTGCTGCAGCAAAATAAAGCACTTTTGCGCGCAACTAATCACATTTTTTTTTTAAACGCAAAGTAAATCCTGAAGGGACTGATCTGCATACTTGTACGAAGGGGATATCACACAATAAACGCAACACGAAACCGAAACCGGCTGAGCGCGTGCACCATCGTGCATAAATGTATTTGTCCCCTTACACCAAACGCGATCACGACACACAGGTTAAAATATCAAAACTAACTCTGAACCAATGACATTAATTTGGGGACAGGTCAAAAAGCATTAAACATGTATGGCAATTTAGCTAGTTAACTTGCACTTGCTAGTTAATTTGTCCTTTTTAGCTAGCTTGCTGTTGCTAGCTAATTTGTCCTGGGATATAAACATTGAGTTGTTATTTTACCTGAAATGCACAAGGTCCTCTACTCCGCCAATTAATCCACACATAAAACGGTCAACGAAATTGTTTCTAGTCATCTCTCCTCCTTCCAGGCTTTTTCATCTTTGAATTTATATGGTGATCCATCTACACTTTCATAGTATTACCACGACAACAGGCAAAACAGTTCGTCTTTCTATCACCCACGTGGGTATGACCAATGAGGAGATGGCACGTGGGTACCTGCTTCTATAAACCAATGAGGGGATGGGAGAGGCAGGTCTTGCTGCGCGATCTGCGTCAGAAATAGGAATGACTTCTATTTTAGCCCTTGGCAACGCCGACGCTCGTTGGCGCGCGCTAGCAGTGTGGGTGCAATAATTGAATAACATGGATTTCTAAATTTATTTTGCGATGCTCGCGCACGCGACATGTCCGGTCTAGTCAGCATGTAAGTAATCCTGAAGGGACTGATGTTCACACTTGTATGAAGGGGATATCACACAAAAAATGCTAAGTATTCCTGAAGCGACTGATCTTCATACTTGTATGAAGGGGATATCCGACGGAAGCCCCTTTTTGACCTCCTCCACCCACTGCAGCGGTGTCCTTAGAGGGGAGAAGTCGGTCACTACTGCCCCAAAACTCCAGTCCGCCACAAACCCTGGCAGCAATTCTCCAACGGAGCCCTGGAGCAGGTGGAACTGAATATCCAGGGCACTGCAGTCCTGTGAAAGGGGGGGACAAATAAGTGCATGGGACAAGAAGGAAGCAGGTATAGAGGAGAATCTCAATTGGAATATCTCGATTCCTTTCGCCACCTAGCATCCACTCGAGTAGGAGGAAACGTGGAAAGAATTGCACTTGTAAGAAATGAGTCTGTCCTCCTCTATCACTCCATCAGGCAAATTACATTTACAGAGGTGGAATCTCAAAATACTCATGTCTAAAGTGGTAAAAAAAAAAATGTATTGCCAGTTATGCTAGACATTTTATAGATAAAAAGATAAGTAGCGTATAGTTTTTAAATGTGTGCATGCTTTTCTCATCTGAGAAAATAACAGCTGTTCTTTGAGGGCGCATTTCAAAACTCTTCCTGGGGTAGGACACACCTGAGCATCCTACACCGGAGGCAGCAACCAAGGAGAGGAGCAACGTCCTCCCTTCACCCATTAACAAACTGACACTCTCCTACATACGGCAGCCACGTATAGGTTTCCGAGTCACGGAAGAGAGGAGGACAGAGTTGAAGAGAGGACAGACTTTTTGCCAATTGAGAATCTCCCTCGGGTGACTGATTGGGCCAAAAACAAGTGTAAGAATTGAGGGGAGCCAGGCTGGGATGTCAAGATGACGACCCAGATGTCATATCCTCACATATATTTGTTTACAATCATAACATGAGTAACCTGCTTAATTGCTAAGTTAAAAAGGTCTGAAGTATCAAAGTCCACTTGCATTAGGATCACACAGGACACATAATTCTCAAAGGCCTCGAACTCAAGACACAGCGCATAACAATCGTAGGGGGGGAATGTAGGAGTGCGGCCACGAGGCCGGATACCAAGACAAAAACTGCACACTAGAAAAGACAAGCACTTGACCTCGGCTCAATTTATTTTTAATTTGCTGTGAATCAACAAACAGATTCGCATACAGATTCTTCAGCTTTGTGTTTCTTGATTCACTGAAAATGTAAAAATCAACAGAACTTGAGTCAAGGTTGGTCACCTGTCTTTTCTAGTGTGTGGTTTTTACATTTGTTTTACATTTGTTTTAGGATAGGTTTATCTCCATCTCAAAGTCTCCCAGCAGCTGTTATTTTCTCAATTGGGAAAGCTATTTGAGCCAGTACCTAGATGCAGGTTGTCTTTTTTTCCATCATGAATCTTGGAAGGAAGCTCTGCTTCAAAATCATAAAATCTGATTGTAAACCTAACCTAACCACACTGATAACCCTAATGCCCAACCTTAAAATGAAGACTGAAAATAATGTTTGTTTTCATGAATTTCTACAATACAGTCAATATTGACTTTACAGCTGGTCTATCTAAGGGGGGGGGGATAAAATAAAAATGTACTCAGTTCTGCCTCCAGGGAAAGACTCATGACAATTAAAGTCAACCTACTCCCTAGATAGAAAGAACAGGGAAGAGAACACACAAGTCATTTTCACCCCAGACAACAATGGAGGGTTTCTCTACCTTTGCAACTTCCTCCAGTCCCCTCAGCATGAAGCCAAAATGGCGGATGGTGGCCAACTCTGAGTTTTGTGGTACCACCAAACAGAAACAGATATGCAGGGGCAGCTTCTCTTCGAGGGCAAGCTGCTGGGCATAGATCAACGCCCAGTTATCTACAGAAATAGTAAAAGAGAGAAGCAAACATTCTGTTACTGGTGAATATGGCTGCAAATACTGAAAAGAATCCACCAAAAAAATTCCCACTACAATGTCAACCCAAACTATACTGGCTTGAATAGATTATTTTTCCATTGTAATTTCGAGCATGGTGGATGCAAACCAGGCCATAACACAGCTCAGCAGTGTGAAAAGGCTGTACTTTCTATTGGACATTCTTATTTACAATGACAGCCTATTCCGGCTAAACCGGGATGACGCTGAGCCAATTGTGCACCGCTATGGGACTCCCAATCACAGCCGGATGTGATACAGCCTGGAATTGAACCAGGGACTGTAGTGGTGCCTCTTGCACTGAGATGCAGTGTCTTAGACCACTGCGCCACTTGGGAGCCCACTGTATATCCACTGTTATTGGTAGTGGATATACTGGAGATTCTCACCTTGGACCCTGTGATCCCGGTTCATCCAGTAGACTACTCCCTCTGAACCTTGCTTTATCTTCTGGGTTTGGGACAGAAAACGGAGGCGCTGCTTGTTGAATTTCAAGTCCTTCTTCTCCTTCCGTTGCTCTGCCACCACATCCTGCAGCCAGCCCTCTACTCTCTCCCTCTTCCCCTCTTTTACAGCCTGCAGCTTCTGCCGTTTGGTGTTGTCCATTTTGACCAACGTTGCCTTGCGTTTTTCTGCTGGCATGGTGGTTCGATTATTAATGCTGCTTGGGCCTACTAATTTGGTAAAGGAGCAGTGTCTTTGGCTCTCGAGTGTCACAAACTTCCAAATGTGCTTGGATGCTGGAATGAGCAACAAACTGGATAGAGGGAAGCATTGGAGGATAATTACTAAAGAAATATCACTTTTTCATCTTCAATACATTTTCTAATAATGCAAGCAACCATGGCAAAACAGGATGTTATCATGCAGACCAAGACACCATTTGATGTAAGCCAGGAAATAATTAAATGACAATCGCACTGAAATGTTTGGCAAGAAATGCCTTACCTGCGATGCATACAGATTATTGTAAACGTGTATCGCAGTCCTCTTCAGAGTTAAACTGAGGCTTCTTGATATGTATGTATTCAAACAACAGCAGACGTACACATTTACACGCGTGTCGTGTTCTTTTTGTTTTGTAAGAGAAGATGTTTTGTAAGAGCAGGTATTACGACAACTACACATCCCAAAATGCCATTCGTGTCTCTAATCGTCACCAGTTACCACAGCCACAAAGTATTAAGCTCCCCATGTCTAAAATTGATATTCTTAAAATCTGATTTTAAACCTAACCTTAACCACACTCCCAACCTTATACATACCCCTAAATTAAGACCAAATAGCAAAAATGTTTAACGAAATAGCACATTTTTTCTTTGTGGCTGTTGTATCTAGTGACAACCGTTTAGACGGGGGGGATATTTGACGTCACTAGATAGCTAGGCTGGCTAGCTAGCGTGCTAATTTTTGTGAATTTTATCCAGAATATTTTCCTGTGTGTAGCTACAGATTTCCACAGTATGAGCAACGTTGGTTTTTCGGCTACACGGGGGATCAGCTCCGGCGGACCTGATAAGGTCGACATGTCTTTAGGTAAGGCCGCTCGCGACACCGTTGATGTGGGTGGGTCACCGGCAGCTCGAGCTTGGTTGTTGTAGCTTGCTTGCTAGTTTGCTAAATGTTCGCATAATATGAATCGTTATCTAGCTAATTATATGCATTTTTTTAAAAGATACATTACACTGTATATTTAAAACGACTTACATACTACTCTGGGCAACTTTGTTTGCTAACCGCTAGCTGCGTTCATTCAATGCGACAAAGCCAATTAGCCACTACTACTCAGTTAAGGAACTGCTAGCTAACGTTAATTGTTATGCAGGTCTATTGGCCCATCCAAATGTCAGCGAGAATGATTAATGTAGTTAGTTAACTAGAATGTACAAATTCAGCCAAGACTTCCAAGAGCCAGACAAACTTTAATTCATAAGTATGGCATACATAACGTTAGATTGACTGAAAGAGCTCACTGACAAGTAAACGTATGGTTTTGTTCATCTTACTGTCCTAGATGATATAATTCGTTTGAACAAGAAAGAGCAACAAGCAAGGAGGCCGGGCCCGGGGAACCGCAGGCCACTACAGAAGGGGAAGGTCTTTGTCCAAGGGAAGCCAGTTGGAGCGAGGACCAGGGGACAGACTCAAAGACGTGTGTACAGTAGTTTTGTTTGTGGTGCTCTTCACTGCAACTAGTTCTCCATTGTTGACCATAAACTAGGTGGTTCGAGCCCTGAATGCTGATTTGGTTGACCGTCGTGGTATCTCAGATCATATACCACGAGTATGACAAAATATTTATTTTTACTTCTCTAATTACTAAGGGCTGTATCCAGGCACTCTGCTTTGCGTCATGTGTAAGAGCCTTTAGCCACATTGGCTATATACCACACCCCCTTGGGTGGCAGGTAGCCTAGTGGTTAGAGCGTTGGGCCAGTAACCGAAAGGTTGCTAGATCGAATCCCCGAGCCCGCCAGGCCATGTTTCTCTTCCACAGGGGCCTCAAGGTACACACTATTGGCCCATAGGTGTCTCTGACCGTATGTAGACTTCTACTCCTGAATAAGGCAGTTAACCCACTGTTCCTAGGACATGATTGTAAATAAGAATTTGTTCTTAACTGACTTGCCTAGTTAAATTAAGGTTAAATATACATATATACATTTTAAATATTGCTTAAATAACTTAATATAATCATGCTTGGGATATTTGAAATGCCAGTGAACTAGTTAGACCTTCCAATACATCACATCAATTGAATTCTCCACATGAATAAGAAGCCGTGTCATTTCCAGGAGGTGGTGTACCAAGAGGTGCGATAACGAGAGCGGGTTTTGGAAGAGGCCGAAAGATTCCCTCTCCGGTTGTTCGAAGCCGGGGTCAAGGGGTTATCACTGGACTGGCAGCCCGAAAGACTGCAGCACTACAGAAAGGCATCAGTCCGCTCAACCGACCTGCTATCAACCGGGTACTAAGGGCTCATACATCTGGGACATTTTCATTAGGGCACACTGTAGCAAAACGTGCATCAGAACCAAAATGAGCATCCCTTATTGGACAAGTTAAGATAATACCTCGCTGTTTTGAACTGTTTTCCTCCGTTTCATGCCAAGTTAACATGACCCTTGTTGGGATCAAAGAGGAGAGAGTTAGTTTCCAAAGAAGACTGTGCTCCTCTGTTCACCATTTCTATTTACATTTTCTCTCTCAGAAGTTACAGCCCTTCAACAACCGATCACGGCCCTTCAACAACCGATCACGGCCCTTCAACAACCAATCACGGCCCTTCAACAACCAATCACGGCCTTTTATCCAACCAGCCCAATACAGACAGGTGCAAGGCCAAAGGAGGCCCTATAGACAGACAGACGTACAGAGAGGCCTCGACTCGACGAGACCCTTTCAGCAGCGGAGACGGTGAGGAAATAAATTTTGCAGCATTACTCCTGGATGACTCCCCTCCATGGAATATCACTATGTCACATCATCAGCTGGTCCCAGACCGCTATCTACCCCTTCTTCCCTTTGCCATAACCGTTCAATGTTTGCAGATCTGTATGTATTAAAGGGCAAATCAGCCGTTGAAACAATAACAAAGTGTTCTCCCTGCTACTGTTATTAATGAACAGCTGAGGGATTTGGGGTGAAGAAATGTAACCATTCTAAAATGCATACAGCTATGGGATGCAAGGACTTGACCATCCATTATAATCAAAAGTATAGTTTTAACCGTGTTGAAGCTATATGGTGTTTGTTTACATTTACTTTGTTTGCAAACATTGGAGTTAAACAAGCTTATATTTTGGGTTCTGATGGGGTACGACTGTTGAACTAAACTCATGAGGCCTTTATAATATATTACTATATTCAAGAATCGATGGGTACATATAATTCATTTACAAGTCCAAAAAGGGATGTAGCAACTGCAGATTTCCTCTTTAAGTAATGTGGGGGAAGCGCCATATACACTGATTATACCTATATAGGCCTATAAGATCTGCAAATATCAAAGGGTTAACATCAAAGCAAAGTGGTAGGGAACAAATTGTCCCTGGCTCTGTTTAACGCTGAGAATCACTGAAGCGTTGTTCCAAGTGCTCTCCAATGACATTGCACAAACAAAGGACATCATGGAACATTTCCATCTCCATCCTTAGACCAACCATCTATTTTGTCTTCTCCTTGTAGGCCCTTGCCCCCTGTCCAAACCCAGAGAGAAGCCCGCCAGGCCACATTTCTCTCCCGCAGGGGCCTCAAGGTACACTCTATTGGCCCGTAGGTGTCTCTGACCGTATGTAGACTTTTTTAAATGTATTGGACACAATGCATGGAAAGTCCTGTCTTTGTCTCACCTGTACATTCTTCCATACTGCAGGTTCACGCCCAGGTCCCGAAGCCGACTTTAACCTCTATATCCCCTGCCCCAGTTAGAACCCGCCAGTGAGTATTTGACGTGTGGGTGTGTGTGTGTGTGGGTGTGAGACTGTCGCCTCTTGACAGACGGCATTCCACTCTATAATATAGTGCACAATCTTGAAGACTACACATCAAACCTTTGCTCATCATTATCCACAAGTCGTCTAACCATATGTGTGTATATCTGTCCACCAGGTGGCGCACGTCAACAAACAGCAGTGGGATCCTGACCGTTTCCATCGACAACCCCACTGCCATGACACAGTCTGAGTGAGTCACATTATGAAGCCACACATACCACTATATGAGCAGAGACTGACTAAATACATAGGGCCAGTAGTTACCATACCAAATAACCTCATATTAACTAAGGGCCAGTAGTTTTTCCTAATCCGTTCAAGTGGTACGAGGGTGGCAGGTAGGTAAGAGCTTTGTGCCATTAACCGAAAGGTCGCTGGTCTGAATCCCCATGTTGGCTAGGTGAAGAATCTCTGTGCCCTTGAGTATTGCCCTTAACCCTAATTGTTCCTGAAAGTCGCTCTGGGTAAGAGCATCTGCTAAATGACAAAAAAATGTAAATACTCCTGGCCCTATGTATACAGTGGCGACCAAATATATTGGCACCCTTGGACTTTTCTTACATCATTTGTTACTTCTTCTAAAATAATTGAATAAGTCAGTCCTGCAAATTTCTGCCCTGCTAGTGCTGCCCCGGTCAACTATAAGTGCTGTTGTCAAATCTTCTTCGTCACATAATCGTGATTGATGGCTGTAATTCTGGGTGTAGCGAAATGCTTGTGAAGTGGAAACATCTAGGAGCAACAACGGCTCAGCCGCAAAGTGGTAGGCCACACTAGCTCACAGAACGGGACCGCCGAGTGCTGAAGCACGTAAAAATTTGTCTGTCCTACCGAGTTCCAAACTGCCTCTGGAAGCAACGTCAGTACAATAATTGTTTGTCGGGAGCTTCATGAAATGGGTTTCCATGGCCGAGCAGCATGTGCAATGCCAAGCAACGGCTGGAGTGATGTAAAGCTGCCGCCATTGGACTCTGGAGCAGTGGAAACGCGTTCTCCTGTGTGACGAATCACGCTTCAACATCTGGCAGTCCGACGGACAAATCTGGGTTCGGCGGATGCCAGGAGAACACTACCTGTCCCAATGCATATATTTAAATGTAATCTTTATTTAACTAAGCAAGTCAGTTAAGAACAAATTCTTATTCACAATGACTGCCTACACCGGCCAAACCCGGACGATGCTGGGCCAATTGTGCACAGATCTATGGGACTCCCAATCACGGCCGGTTGTGAGAGCCTGGAATCTAACCAGGGTGTCTGTATTAGCGCCTCAAGCACTGAGATGCAGTGCCTTAGACCGCTGCACCACTTGGGAGCTCCCTGTAAAGTTTGGTGGAGGAGGAGTAATGGTCTGGGACTGTTTTTCATGGTTTGAGCTTGGAACATTTGTTCCAGTGGCTGAATAGAAGCAAGTCCCCGCAGCAATGTTCCAACATCTAGTGGAAAGCCTTCCCAGAAGAATGGAGGCTGTTATAGCAGCAATGTTCCAACATCTAGTAGAAAGCCTTCCCAGAAAAATGGAGGCTGTTATAGCAGCAATGTTCCAACATCTAGTGGAAATCCTTCCCAGAAGAATGGAGGCTGTTATAGCAGCAATGTTCCAACATCTAGTGGAAAGCCTTCCCAGAAGAATGGAGGCTGTTATTGCAGCAAAGGGGGGACCAACACCATAATAATACCCATTATTTTGGAATTAGATGTTTGACAAACAGGTGCCCACATACTTTGTCATGTAGTGTAACAAACTCTTCTTATAGCAATCAATGAGCTTGCTGCACCTTTCGACTGGCAATTTGGCCCACTTTTCGGCAGGAAACAGCAAGAATTCTTTAATGTTTCAGGGATGCCCTCCAACTACTTTTTTCAGATCTCACCATAGGCTTTGGATGTGATTCAGGTCTGGATTCTTCCCTGGCCACTCCAGGACAGTCCAGCTTTTCTTCTTGAACCATTCCAGGGTGCTTTTGATGTGTGTTTGGGGTTGTTGTCCTGCTGGAAGTTCCACAACCTTGCACTCTTTAACACCTTGATAATCGGCTGATTTCATGATGTCTTGCACACATTCTAGGCCCCCAATACCAGAGGCAGCAAAGAAACTCCACGGCATTATCAAACCTCCCATGTTTGATTGTAGGCAGGGTGTTCTTTTCAGTAAACTGTCAGTAAACACAGTGCTGATCTGTATTGCCAATGTACAATCATTTTGTTTCATTGGTCTACAGAACATTTCCTCCAGGATTAAAGCTTGTTAGGTGGGTCTTTGAGAAGTTCAATCAGGCTTTCTTGTCTCTTTCAGTAGTGAGGTCTTCCTATGTTTACCAACAACCAAATTAAGCAGATTGCTTTGCTGCCTCTGGTATTGGGGGCCTTGAATGTGTGCAAGACATCATGAAATCAGCAGATTATCAAGGTGTTTTGGAGTGCAATGTTCAACCCACTGTCCAAAAACTGTGTTTGTCTGAAGGTTGTGGAACTTCCAGCAGTTAAACAATCCCAAACAAATGTTAAAAGCACCCTGGAATGGTTCAAGAAGAAATGCTGGACTGTTCTGGAGTGGCCAGTGAAGAGTTCCAATCGGAATCACATCCATAACCTATGGCTAAAGCTGACAACTGCCATTGGTGGAGGGCACTCCTCAAACATTGAAGAATTAGAGCAGTTTGCTGCTTTAAAGTTAGCCAAATTGCCAGTAGAATGGTGTTACAAGCTCATTAATGGCTACAAGAAGCGTTTGTCTGCAGTTCTTGTCCAAAGCCTGTGCCACCAAGTACTAGTTCCGGGGTGCCAATAATTGTCCATTCATCTTTTATTTTCTCAAATCTAAACTTACATTTACAAAAAATAAAATTGTTTCTGCAATGTAGTTTTAGAATAAATAGGGAATTATTTAAGAAAAGTGCATGGGTGCCTTTATATATTTTCGGCAACTGTCCATGACCACTCGCCATATTTTCTTCTCTGTTGTCCCAGGCCTCCTTGTGCTTGGTCCCTGCACCCCTCGGCCCCCACCAGCTCTGCCCCAGTCAAGATGAAGGTGGAAGAGGAGAAGAAAACGGAACCACCTAAAGGAGTCCCCTTGCAGTTTGACATCAACAGTGTGGGGAAACCGGTGAGAATAAGATAGAATTAGGCAATTGTACACAAAGGCTACATTTACAAAGGCAGCCCAATTCTGATGTTTTTGCACATTTTTGGCAAAAGATCTAATCTGATTAGGTAAAATATCAGAATTAGGTTGCCTGTGTAAACACAGCCCAAGTTGTTTCAGATCATGTCCTCTGAGCCTCAATGTACAAAACATTAGGAACAGCTGCTCTTTCCACAAGACTGACCAGGTGAAAGCTATGATCCCTTATTGATGTCACCTGTTAAATCCACTTCAATCAGTGTAGATGAAGGGGAGAAAGAAGACAGGTTAAAGAAGGATTAGGCCTTGAGACAATTGAGACATGGATTGTGTATGTGTGCCATTAAGAGGGTGACTGGGAAAGATTGAAGTGCCTTTTGAACAGTATGGTAGTAGGTGCCAGGCACACTGGTTTGAGTGTGTCAAGAATTGCAACATTGCTGCGTTTTTCCATGATCAACAGTTTCCCATGTGTATCAAGAATGATCCACCAACCAAAGGACACCTAGACAACTTGATACAACTGTGGGAGGCATTGGAGTCAATATGGGCCATCAGCCCTGTGGAATGCTTTCGACACCTTGTAGAGTCCATGCCCTGACGAATTGAGGCTGTTCTGAGGACTAAAGGGGGTGCAACTCAATATTAGTAAGGTGTTCCTAATGTTTTGTACACTCCGTATAAATGTTATGAATGGTTGTTTGATGTAAATAGTCTAACTCTCCCTAGTGGTTCAAGATCTAAGTTTCCCCTTGTGAATTGGTGAATAGTGTCATTCATTAGTGCACGCCGAAGCAAAAAGGTTTAAAAACGTGCAATGTTAACAAACTTATTGAAGTTCAGATAGTGTCTCCCTGATTCAGTCAGTTTGTTTTCTAGTGAACTGGACCCAGTAATACTGTATGTACACACCATTATATGCAAATGTATTATATGTGCACAAGTCAGACTTCTCTCTGCTACCACACGGCAAGTGGTACCGGAGCGCCAAGGCTAGGTCCAAGAGGCTTCTAAACTGCTTCTACCCCCAAGCCATAAGACTCCTGAACAGCTAATCAAATGGCTACCCAGACTATTTGTATTTTTTGTTGTTGTATTTTCTTAAAACTGCATTGTTGGATAAGGGCTTGGAAGTAAGCATTTCACTGTAAGGTCTACACCTGAAAGTATTCAGCGCATGTGACAAATAACATGGTGTCCGACCATTGCTAGTTATAATTAAAAAATTGTTTTTCAAAAGTATTATTTATAGGTATTACTGCACTGCTGAAGCTAGAAACCCAAGCATTTCGCTGCACCTGCAATAGCGTCAATGTACACGACTAAAACATTTTTGATTTTGTGTGAAGCGAATTGAATGTTTTTCTGACAAGCTTTCTCTCCCAACTGTTGTCACATCAGACTGCGATGACTTTGAATGAGCGATTCCGCATCCTGAAAGACGAGCGCGTCGCCACTGCGCAGACCAGCAAAGGCAGCCGATTCATCACTGTGGGTTAAGACAATGACGCAAAGGAGAAGGGGGATCCCCAAAACCTTTGTGTCCCAGACAGACACACACACACACACACACACTGATCCCCACCTATCTGATGATATAGAACCGTTTTAAAAGGACCCTGAGCTGATCGTAAGCTGATCCTCCTGAGTGATTTTCCTTATGGAGCAGACTTGGGGTAGAAAGAGAGTGATGCATTCTCAGTAGGATGAGCCTAGTATGCTGATATTTGTTGCTTACTTGCATTCATTTTTATGAAAACAGTAGGCATACGTTCTAAATTGTATGCCGTTCGAGTAAATATTAGGCAAACCAGTTTTGGACACCGCCTTTTGGATGTAAAATAATGATGGTAGAATGTTTTTTATATGTATAGATATGGGATACTGTTCTATAGGAAATGTTATACTTTTAAATGTTTTCATACTAACTAAATTCATTTTGTTGAATAAATCCCTAATTAACGTACGAAAAGGCTTTTTTAATCATTATTTCTGCGTAATCACGGTAAGCCTGCAGCGCATATCCAGTGTTAAATATAGAAAATAGATTAATTAGGGGAAAAAAATGTAAGAGGTCTATCTTGTCTGTACCTGCACTGATGCAGTTGCTCTAGGATAGTCACCTGATGTTTGCTACCCAATTTATTGTTTTAGGAGCGCAGTAGCCTAAGCCTGCAAAAGTTTGGTAGGTATCAAAGAGAGGGGGGAATTGGTAGGCTCCCAGCCATATTATTGTTCTTCTGTAGCAATTGTTGATTTTTGTCTTTGACCTTGCATGCAACAGAAATCGCAAAAATATAAGACCGTCACTGCCCAAGTGGCACCCTACCCCCTACATTGTGCACTACTTTTGACATTTGGGATGATGTCGTGGCCAAAAGTTTTGAGAATGACACAAATAATAAAGTCTGCTGCCTCAGTTGTATGATGGCAATTTGCATATACTCCAGAATGTGATGAAGAGTGATCAGATGAATTGCAATTAATTGCAAAGTCCTTCTTTGCCATGCAAATTAACTGAATCCCCCAAAAAACATTTCCACTGCATTTCAGCCCTGCCACAAAAGGACCAGCTGGCGTCATGTCAGTGATTCTCTCATTAACACAGGTGTGAGTGTTAACGAGGACAAGGCTGAAGATCACTCTGTCATGCTGCTTGAATTTGAATAACAGACTGGAAGCTTCAAAAGGAGGGTGGTGCTTGGAATCATTGTTCTTCCTCTGTCAACCATGGTTATTTGCAAGGAAACACGTGCCGTTATCTTTGCTTTACACAAAAAGGGCTTCACAGGCAAGGATATTGCTGCCAGTAAGTTTGCACCTAAATCTACCATTTATAGGATCATCAAGAACTTCAAGGAGAGCGGTTCAATTGTTGTGAAGAAGGCTTCAGGGCGCCCAAGAAAGTCCAGCAAAGTCCACCGTCTCCTAAAGTTGATTCAGCTGCGGGATCAGGGCACCACCAGTACAGAGCTTGCTCAGGAATGGCAGCAGGCAGGTGTGAGTGCATCTGCACGCACAGTGTGGTGAAGACTTTTGGCGGATGGCCTGGTGTCAAGAAGGGCAGCAAAGAAGCCACTTCTCTCCAGGAAAAACATCAGGGACAGACTGATATTCTGCAAAAGGTACATGGATTGGACTGCTGAGGACTGGGGTAAAGTCATTTTCTCTAATGAATCCCCTTTCCGATTGTTTGGGGCATCCGGGAAAAAAGCTTGTCCAGAGAAGACAAGGTGAGCGCTACTATCAGTCCTTTGTCATGCCAACAGTAAAGCATTCTGAGACCATTCATGTGTGGGTTTGATTCTCAGCTAAAGGAGTGGGCTCACTCATAATTTTGCCTAAGAACACAGCCATGAATAAAGAATGATACCAACACATCCTCCGAGAGCAACTTCTCCCAACCATTCAGGAACAGTTTGGTGACGAACAATGCCTTTTCCAGCATGATGGAGCACCTTGCCATATGGCAAAAGTGATAACTAAGTTGCTTGGGGAACAAAACATTGATATATTAGGTCCATGGCCAAGAAACTCCCCAGACCTTAATCCCATTGAGAACTTGTGGTCAATCTTGGACACTGTGTTTACAACCCTCCAGATGAGCTTCAATGCCATACAACTCTCCTTCCGTGGCCTCCAACTGCTCTTAAATACAAGTAAAACTAAATGCATGCTTTTCAACCGAACGCTGCCTGCACCTGCCCGCCCGTCCAACATCACTACTCTGGACGGTTCTGACTTAGAATATGTGGACAACTACAAATACCTAGGTGTCTGGTTAGACTGTAAACTCTCCTTCCAGACTCAAATCAAACATCTCCCATCCAAAGTTAAATCTAGAATTGGCTTCCTATTTCGCAACAAAGCATCCTTCACTCATGCTGCCAAACATACCCTCGTAAAACTGACCGTCCTACTGCTCCTTGACTTTGGCGATGTCATTTACAAAATAGCTTCCAACACCCTACTCAATAAATTGGATGCAGTCTATCACAGTGCCATCTGTTTTGTCACCAAAGCCCCATATACTACCCACCACTGCGACCTGTACGCTCTTGTTGGCTGGCCCTCGCTTCATACTCGTCGCAAAACCCGCTTGCTCCAGGTCATCTACAAGACCCTGCTAGGTAAAGTCCCCCCTTATCTCAGCTCGCTGGTCACCATAGCAGCACCCACCTGTAGCACATGCTCCAGCAGGTATATCTCTCTGGTCACCCCCAAAACCATGTCTTCCTTTGGCCGCTTCTCCTTCCAGTTCTCTGCTGCCAATGACTGGAACGAACTACAAAAATCTCTGAAACTGGAAACGCTTATCTCCCTCACTAGCTTTAAGCACCAACTGTCAGAGCAGCTCACAGATTACTGCACCTGTACATAGCCCATCTATAATTTAGCCCAAACAACTACCTTACTTCGCCACCATGACCTTTTTTGCCTTTACCTCCCTTATCTCACCTCATTTGCTCACATTGTATATAGACTTGTTTTTCTACTGTATTATTGACTGTATGTTTGTTTTACTCCATGTGTAACTCTGTGTTGTTGTATGTGTCGAACTGCTTTGCTTCATCTTGGGCAGGTCGCAATTGTAAATGAGAATTTGTTCTCAACTTGCCTACCTGGTTAAATAAAGGTGAAATAAAATAAAAAATCCTCGAGGCGGGTGGACAAAGAAAAACCCACAGCTTCTGACAAGCTCCAAGCATTGATTATGCAAGAATGGGCTGCCATCAGTCAGGATGTGGCCCAGAAGTTAATTGACAGCATCCCAGGGCAGATTGCAGAGGTCTTGAAAAAGAAGGGTCAACACTGCAAATATTGACTCTTTGCATCAACTTCCTGTAATTGTCAATAAAAGCCTTTGACACTTATAATTACACTTCAGTATTCCATAGTAACATCTGACAAAAATATCAAAAGATACTGAAGCAGCAAACTTTGGAAATTAATATTTGTGTCATTCTCAACTTTTGGCCACGACTATACATACCGTAGTATTTTATTTGGCCTTTACGGTAGACTTTCACAAATCCTGTGAAATAGAGTTGGTGGAGTCTACCGTGGAGTCTACCGTGTCCGGAAGTGACTCCACCATTCATTTTCTGGATTAAATTTCACTCAAAAATCATTTAAAGCTTTGTTTTACTATTGACAGTTACAGATGATTTCGGGATTGTATATCGATTGGCTCTCCTTAAATATGTCATCTGATGTATTCGTTTGTTTCTTAATTGTTTAATCGAACTTTTCGTTGCATGTAAACTACACTTCCCTGAATTAGCATAGTGCCCATGTGCGCCCAACTATAACCCTTTCCAAGCTTGTTTTCCCGCGCTAAACTATGCTAGTTTTCGTCATTGCGAAACTTCAATACTAAACCTCAACTTCAAAACGCCATTGCTCGTTATACAATCATGTAACTAAGAAATTGGCTGGAAATAAACTTACGTGTTGTTTTGTTGAATAGTCACGACTAGTTCGAGCAATCCGTCTTGTCGTAACAATACATTGACTCTCATTGTTACTTAACGCAATATCGGTGCCATGGTGCCCTTATGGTAGCCTAGACTGATTTGCTCTGCTAGTTTTATTGAAATGTATTAAGTGTTTATATGTGCATTGTTTTTGATTAACCTTTTTTGTTTTGGGGTAGCTAAATAAAAGTATTGATACTTTTTTACCTCAGCGTGGAAATTGGACAATATATTCCAGGTGATTTGTTTTCTTCTGATTACCAACATTGAAGAGTCACCTATTGGGTGCGTTAGTAAATTCACTCTGGCTATCTACTCTTTTTTCAGAGCACAGAATAACTTAAGAATTTACAAACGCTCAACACCCGTTGAATATAGCGGTTGTCAGTAAACATCAGCAAAAAAAGTTGTTGCCAGCAACAGTCACCAACGATAACATGAAAACAGCTTAACCAGCTCTGCTAGGGCAAGTAAAATGGTCAGTGAGGTGTTCTCTCATTTATGTCTGGAAGTAGCTGGCAAGCGAACAAACTTTAGACAGTTAGCTTGGGTGCTCGCTCTACTGCCATTGTGAGGTCAGAAAGTTTGGATCAACTATACTCCTCGCCCAGACGCAACATGCAAAGTGTTGGTTTCATGAGCTAAAATAAAAAATCCCAGAAATATTCTATACACAAAAACTGCACAAATTTGTTTAAATCCTTGTTAGTGAGCATTTCTCCTTTGCCAAGATAATTCATCCACTTGACAGGTGTGGCATATCAAGAAGCTGATTCAACAACATGATCATTACATAGGTGCACCTTGTGCTGGGGACAAAAGGCCACCAAAATGTGCAGTTGTGTCACACATGTCTCAAGTTGAGGGAGTGTGCAATTGAAATGCTGAATGCAGGAATGTCCACGAGAGCTGTTGGCCAGATAATTTAATGTTAATTTCTCCCCCATAAACTGCCTCCAATGTCTTTTGGAGAATTTGTCAGTATATCCAACCGGCCTCACAATGACAGACCACGTAACCATGTCAGCCCAGAACCTTCACGTCCGGCTTCTTCACCTGCAGGATCGTCTGAGACCAGCCACCCTGACAGCTGATGAAACCAAGGACTATTTGTCTAATAAAGCCCCTTTGTGAGAGAAAAAAATAATTCAGATTGGCTTGGCTCCCAAGTGTAGGCCTATGCCCCTGCCCAGTCATGTGAAATCCATAAATTAGGGCCTAAAGGATTTATTAAATTGACTGATTTCCTTATATGAACTAACACAGTAATATTGTTGCATATATATTTTTGTTCAGAATAAATGGTGGATACTCATCTTTTATTCAGGAGGATTCCTTCATCTTTAAGAGGATAAAACAAACCCTTAGTAAAAGGAGCTCAACTTGAATCCCACAAGAAAAGCTTAAACATTGACTGTGGCAGTAGGAAATCCATTCATAAGACAGAACTGTTCAACTCCATCTTCAGTGCAGATCATACAGACAGCAAGTGAGAAAAGAAAAATAAATGTATAAGTTCCACCTCTCACTCAGGCCACTTTCAGAGTGGCACTGTTTAATGGCAGTCACTGACAAACACGACTATCACAATAGTTCGTCAGTAACAATGGCCTGGGACTGTTTGATGGAACTAATCAAATGAAAACTACCAGGTTAACAAGTCAGTCTTGTTGGAAGGAAATTACTCAATGGTCAAGTTGTGAGGCTTGCTAGAAGCTAACGAATACAATACTACATTTTGTATTTATGTAGAGAAACTAAATACACATATAATTTAAATTGTCACAATTGTGTCTCAGTCTCCTGTAGTTTCTAATGGGTAGTAATCTCACAGAAAAAAATGGAATCTGAATATTGCATTTATTTAAATACATTAAATTTGCAATGTAACAAAACTATTGGCATATGAAATTCAAATACCATTTAAATGAACAAAGCATGGCTCACTTCATTTTCTGTAGCTAGTGTACTTAACACTTGTTTGTATCGCTCTACCAAAACCCTAGCTCTTTGTCTCCATGTCTTTCCCCCCCCCCATTGACATTGTTCACAGACTACTATCTTACAATAAGAGTGCTGAATAAAAATATGAGGTAAGAAAGTGGTTTGAAAATTACAGATCATGCAGAACATGCTAAACAGCAACAAAAACATTTTGTTGTGAAAGTGAGAAGAAAAAAAATATACAGAAGTGCACATTACAAAATAATAAATCGAATTACAGCTTTGCATCTTTGGTTACAAAGTAGGTATGAACGATTTCACAGCTTTTTTCCCCCCACCCCAAAAACACATGTACAAGAAGACACGAGTATGACAATAAACGTTCCATTTTGGAGACAAAGAAACTAGCAATTGGATTGGAAGTTTGTTTAAAAAAAAAATAATAGTCTAGCGCAGATTCACGTTCAGATTTCCTGTCCGTAGACTTGGTGTTCACCTGTACAAACTTTGCTATGTTCTTAATACTTTACACTATACAAAATGTACATTCAAACTGGATCTTGACTGGTGCGGATAAACAATTCCATTGTAAAACTGCCTGTTTAGTGTTAGACGTATGTCAGAGTTTCTTTATTATTGCCTACATATTCAACTGGTTAATGTAATACACTGCCAATTGTGTGTACAGACTATTTTAAACACTGATGACAATAACAAAAAAAAGGCTATTTTTTTTTTTTAAATATTTTTTTTTGTGACATTGTTCCTTTCATGGAAATAGCAGCCCCGTAATAAATAAACATTAACCGTAGAACTTTAGACCGATGCATGGATTGGACTCATGTCGAAGAAGTAATGGCGGCGCGGCTCCGAAAATAGATCTCTCCCCCACTTCTTACTTACAACATGAAACAGCAAGGCTAAAAACACATCTCTTACAACAACAAAACATCTCTGGGACGCTCCGATTCATCCTCATGTGAGCTGCACAACTCCTTTGTAGCCGGGGGGGGGAGATCTGGTCCACAGCACTCAACCAGTCCAGGCTCCAGTATGGCGCCCCATAAGAAAAGCCCCCGTATCTCTCTCGCAATGATTGCATTAACACTGGGAAAGCCAAACAGGCACAGAGGCACTGCCCTTGTGGTGGCCAAGCTGGTGGAGAACAAGACAATATAATTATTTTGTTGTTTTGTATGCTAATTTAGAATAATTGGAGGGTGCTTTTCTGCTTTCTTTTCTCCTGCTGGGGGGGATGCACTTCAAGCGGAGTTGCCGTTGGGCTGCGGTTGCAGCAAAGGCTGGCTGGCGTCAAGCTGGGGTTGGGGCTGGAGTTGCTGGGCCTGGAGTGGAGGATGCGTTTGAGGCTGGGCCTGGAGCTGAGGCTGGCCTTGGCCCACCCCTTGCTGGGGAGGCGTGCTGCAGGAGGAGTTTGTGGCGGCCGGCCGGATGGAGAGCTCAGACAGCTGGTCGCTGTTGGCCAGGGATTTCAGCACGGCGTTCTCCTGTTCCAGCATAGAGTTCCTCTCAAACAGCTCCTTGATCTGCTCCTTCAGCACCTCCACCTCCTCACGCACTGCATACATCAGATGGCTTTTCACTAAGTCCTGAAGGGAGAGAAAACAGGGGACATGCTATTAGTATTTAGCTTGCTAACATCCTCAGTGGGAGGAAAGAGCAGAACAAGTTATTAGCATTTAGCTCACTAACATCCTCAGTGGGAGGAAAGAACAGAAGTTCCTATTAGCATTTAGCTTGCTAACATCCTCTGTGGGAGGAAAGAGCAGAACAAGTTATTAGCATTTAGCTCGCTAACATCCTCAGTGGGAGGAAAGAACAGAAGTTCCTATTAGCATTTAGCTTGCTAACATCCTCAGTGGGAGGAAAGAACAGAAGTTCCTATTAGCATTTAGCTTGCTAACATCCTCTGTGGGAGGAAAGAGCAGAACAAGCTATTAGGTCTTTAGCTCGCTAACAGCCAATGCGAGAATACAGGCTAGTTGTTTTCTGCTCTATGTACATTAACTGAACAAAGCAAACCCTGTAGGCACATGATGATTTCGCAAACAAAAATGGCCCGGAGCGGCAATGAAGTCAGCGACAAGTCAGACCACAATTTATGCTTGTATTCGTCCTTGTCAGCAATTGGCTCAGACCAGGGAAACTAGTTGGAGTCTCTAGATGGCAAATTATTTTAATTACTTTAGTTTCAGTTAAGTACCAAGGAGGGACCTAAACCAGGAACCTAAAACATGACATGAGTTCATTTGTTCCTTGCAATACAGTTGTTCCATTTCAACAATGAGATTTCAACAAGAGACCGTTTAAAACAAGAATGAAAGCAAATGATACCATAAAATTAATATGATTAAATAAAAACACTTACCATCGCCTGTTCGATTTTATTATCAATGGCAACAACACTGGCTCCAGAGGCACTGTAAAAGGAATAGACGAGAATATTAGACAATCATAGGGTTATTGAACTAATTATTGATTACTTTTCATACACTTTAAAAAAGGTTTCTTTAACTTTTACAATTTCTGACACTAGAAACCTGAGAGATACCATGGGCCAGTTTATCATGAAAGTAAAGTGAAAAGTAGCCTAGTAGCCCAGCCTGGTCTCAGACTAAACGTAACATAGTAAATGTAAATCCGAGACACTGAAATTAATATGATATGTTACATAAAGAAAGATGGTTACTTAAAGCAAAAACTTAAAGTAGGGAAGATCTATAAGGCGAATGTCTAGCAACGCAAAGATTGTGAGTTTGACGGACAACTTCAGGACAACTTCAGCATTTTAAAAACTAACGTTTTAGCTACATTCAACTACTTAGCATGTTAACTAACCCTTCCCCTAACCCTTTAACCTAATTCCTAAACTTAATCCAAACCCCTAGCTAACGTTAGCCGGCTAGCTAGACTTCGTAACACACAATACGAATGCTCCTTTATTATCTTAGCCAATTAAATAATCTGAAAAACATGCAAGATATTTTTTTGATTAAATGCGCAGTATACACTCAGTGGCCAGTTTACTAGATACACCCATATCTAGTACTGGGTCAGACCCCCCTTTGCCTCCAGAACAGCCTGAATTCTTCAGGGAATGGAATCAATGCTCAAATAGTATCAAGGGACCTAAAGTGTGCCAGGAAAACATTCCCCACACCATTACACCACCGCCACCAGCCTGTACCGTTGACACCAGACAGGATGGGCCATGGACTCATGCTGTTTACGCTAGATCCTGACTCTGCCATCAGCATGACAACAGGGACCGGAATTTGTTTTTCCACTCAAATTGTCCAGTGTGGGTGATTCCACTAGACCGACTTCTTGTTTCTAGTTGATAGGAGTGGCACCTGGTGTGGTCGTCTGCTGCAAATAGTCCATCCGTGACATGAACCGACGAGTTGTGCGTTCTGAGATATCGTTCTGCACACCACTGTTGTACTGCACCGTTATTTGCCTGTTTGTGGCCCACCTGTTAGCTGCATGATTCTTGCCATTCTCCTTCCACCTCTCATAAACAAGCTGTTTTCACCCACAGGACTGCCACTGACTGGATGTTTTTTGTTTGTGTCACCATTCCCTGTAAACCCGAGACACTGTTGTGCGTGTTAACCCCAGGAGGCCGGTTCTGAGATACTGGAACCGCCTGGTACTGAGGATCATACCACGCTCAAAGTCACTTAGGTCACTCGTTTTGCCCTCTAACGTTCAATATAACAGTAACTGAATGCCTCGATGCCTGTCTGCCTGCTTTACATAGCAAACCACGGCCACGTGACTGTCTGTAGGATTTAAGCATTTGTGTGAAATGGGTGGTGTACCTAAAACTGCCCACAGTGTGTGTGTGTGTGTGTGTGTGGATGCAGTATTCACCACCAGATATGTGGTAGCCTTTATCAGCAAGGACTGATTGCATAGGTTGATATTCGGTGCCATTCTACAACGGTCATCACATTGTTGTGATCCACACTTTAGAAGGCTAGGAACCAGGTAAGACAGCTGCTGATTTTTTGACATCACAGGCTCTAATGAGCACACACACACACAGAGCTTCCCTCAAAATGAGTGTTGGATGGCCCTGGAGCACGACACAAAACATTCTGTTCTTTCACCATCCAATTTAGTTGTCCAAGAAGGGCGGAAGTACAAGCAGATTAACATCAGCAGGCTTCTCCACAGAGGAATGCCCTCCTAGCTCTGCAGCCAGTCCAGTGACATCATTTGTACCACTAAATCTCCTCTTTGAGCTCGTTGACTAGAGGATGATGGGTAATGAAGACCGAATAAGACAAAACATGTCACATGCGTGGATGCAGTGGGCACACTCCCCCCAAAACCTCAAAAAAAAAAAAAAAAACACAAAATGCCCACACACATACTATTAGGAAAAAAAAAGGTAAAAATTCAGTCTGTGCTTGCCTGTTGCAATGGAACTAATAGAAACGTATTGAACGTATTTGTCCCTGCCCACCTGGTCCACCAGGCAGACAAAAAGCAAACGCATGCGAAGCCAGGCAGGACCCCACTGTTAGGGAGTTGTTACGTAGGCCCCAAAAAAAAAAAACTTGAAGAAAGCAGGCAAAACACAAACTTCAATGTGTGTTTAATTGTTTAGTTCCAGGTGTACACACAGGCCTTCTATAAAAAAAAGTTTCCTGCAAGTTTATAAAAAAAATAAAAGGTCTGACCAGACGGATCTCTTGCTCTGTAAAAGCACAGACCTCGCCGTGGGCCCCAAGTCCAAATATCTCCAGACTGGTCCCATGCCAGTGAGAGACCAAAAACTAAAATCAGTTGAAATTCTTAAATCAAACGAATGAATGCAAACATGGACTGGCCTAATCATGTGACGTAGGCCTAAACCAAACACTGTTGTCGCCATGGTGTCACTGGTCCTTTGGCACTTTAATAAAATCTTACACAACATCGAAACGACCAGAATTAAACATGTCAGTTTAGCAGTTAAGAGCGCTTTGGCCAGTAACCAAAAGTTCGCTGGTTCGAATCCTCGAGCTGAGTAGGTGAAAAGATTTAAATGATCTGTCGATGTGGCCTTGAGCAAAGCACTTAACCCTAATTGCTCCCGAAAGTCGCTCTGGATAAAAGCGTCTACCAAATGACTAATGTAAACATTGGGCTCTCTAGCTAGCGAGTGTACAGTATGTACACTGCCTAACTGGGCGTAAACGGGCAATACCAGCATTACGAATTTAGATGCTGGGACAGACTGAAGGAGAGTTTGTTTATTCATTTGCTCAGAAAGGAACAAACGTGACATAGCACAGGCCTGGGTTACAGGACAAAATAGAACAGTCATGTGGTTCTTCCAGGTTTGCTCAAGATGAACCTGGATAAAACCAGCCACTGGTGGTTGAGGGATGGTAGAGTCAATGTGACCACGACGAGGACAGTCTGTTCTGGCCATTAGACACAGTGAATAGAAGATACTGCTATTCAGTGTAAAGGACTGAGGGATTGCCAAAGATAGCTAGTGCTGGATCAGCGCCCGTGGTGGAATTCAGCACCGATCAGAGCTGCCACAAACCAGCAGACCATAGATCAGTCTGGGCAGTGCCCACTCAAATGAACCTACTTTAAAACGGTACCTACCGTGTACCGTTTTTGACATTCTGGTGGGCCTATGCATCTATATAGAAAAAAACTAAACCAAAATCCTTCCATTGGCATAATTCTTGCAGTGCGACCACCCGAAACTCAGCGAAGGTCTTGAATTTGGCCCCAGCGGCAAAATGAGTTTGACACTCCTGGTATAATCTGAGAAGGTGCATAGAGTATCTATTGTGACACTCACAACAATATTTTTGTGATGCTTGCAGCCGTTTATGGTTGGATGTGGAACAGTCACAGCTTTCTTCAAAAGCATCTCGTCCATTCAATGATTTAACAAAATCAGCTGGTTTGAATTAAGCTGGTGTTGAATCATGAAGGGTTGGTTACACACTGCTACATAGGCCAAGAAAAATAACAGAACTAGTTACCAAAGCCCATGGCAGCTTTGGGTGTCTGAAAGGAAAACAAATCAATTAGAGAAAAAAAAAGTCCAAGAAGCAAAATTACACGTAGAAGTGGTGATATTTTTGTTGTAAGGCAAAACAAATGTGGCCAGGTGATGTTACAAGTTCGACCAAACCTGTTCTGACAGTTTAAGCCAATAGTTTCTAGTTAAGCCACATAGGCCTCCCACTTTGTTCGAGACACTGACTTCGAACATGTACCGTCGGTGGTATAAAGCTACTTCTCCGGCTCTGCGTGGGTAAAGGTGTCAATTCGCCTCTGTTCGTCAGAGCCCACAGGGGCAAAAGGGTTGGGCTGAGATCAAACAAAAAGCCGCTGGGGGAAAAAAAGGGTTCTTATCGCCCATCTTACGCAACTCTGTAAAGTTGACCTTTTTCAAGCACCGGACAGAGCTTAATGGAGCTCAAATTGGGGTTTGGTGTTCCGAGCAGAATGACCGAGACGGCTCAAACCTCAAGGGTTCAAGAGAAGGTATTAAGTATCTAAGACGTATTACCCACCGAAGAGTGGACAGTTATGAAGCACTCTGACATTGATGAAGTCTGAGTGGGAACCTGGAATAGTTGTCATACCTTGCCCCTGGCCACTGTTGCCTCAGTGTCACTAGGATCAGTAACTTTAGAGCTTCAGTGAGGGAGAGAAGCCCAGTTGGGGCCTTTGGCTCAGCTTGGCTTACAATAAAACCAGTGCGAAGCTCAAAAGGCAAGGCCAGTCCACATGTTCAGGACCTGCAGGTTGACTTGACTACCTTGACACCTTTGAGAGTACATACCTGCTACTAGCATGAAAGGCTTTTCAAAACCATGTGTGACTGGAAGCATACTCCTTTCATAACTAGAAAAAAAATGAACAAATACACCAGTCTGGAGAATTGGCAATGGGGCATCCATCCATAGTACTCTTTACAGTAAACATTAGGAGGAAACGGTGAAGCATGATGTTGAGAGACATCGGAAACAAATCTCTATGGAATCATGTTGACAGGGCACGCAATCTGTTTCAAAATTAGGTTGAATAACTTACATTTTTTTAAATAATATTTGTCACATGCTTTGTAAAAACAGGTGTGAAATAACAGCTAAACGCTTACTTATGGGCCCTTCCCAACAATGCAAAGAGAAAAATAATAGAAAAGTAAAACACATAATAAAAATAATAGATAGACAATGAGTAATGATAACAAGGAGTACCAGTACCGAGTATTGATAGCTTGGCTATATACAAGGAGTACCAGTACCGAGTATTGATAGCTTGGCTATATACAAGGAGTACCAGTACCGAGTATTGATAGCTTGGCTATATACAAGGAGTACCAGTACAGAGTATTGATAGCTTGGCTATATACAAGGAGTACCAGTACCGAGTATTGATAGCTTGGCTATATACAAGGAGTACCAGTACAGAGTATTGATAGCTTGGCTATATACAAGAAGTACCAGTACAGAGTATTGATAGCTTGGCTATATACAAGGAGTACCAGTACAGAGTATTGATAGCTTGGCTATATACAAGGAGTACCAGTACAGAGTATTGATAGCTTGGCTATATACAAGGAGTACCAGTACCGAGTTGATGTGCAGAGGTACGTGGTAAGTTGAGTTAGATATGTACAGTACAGATAACTAGGAATAAAGTGACAGATATTAAACAGTAGCAGCAGTGTATGTGAAGAGTCAAAAAAGTTAGGAGGCTGTAAAGATTAGTCTGCACTGAGGGGGAACTTTGACATGAAATACCGACTCAGCGCGCCAAGGGAACCATTGAGATCTACAGATGATCTGAGCCTGGACTGTTTGCGCTTCTGCCATGGAAACCCGACACTCATGGGTGTGTGTGTGCCTATGGAGCACCCTACATACAGCACCTCTTGAAACAGGAAGTTAACCAGAAAGTTGGGCCGAGGGCATCCCTCGCCATCATGTGGTGCTGCTGGTGGTGATGGAAACCAACTAGAGATAGACATTCCAGGTGATTGCAGTAACAGTAAAGTCTCCAAACAATCACAGCACAACTGAAATCCACATGTACTCGTCCAGGCGGATGCAGTACATGTTACTGCAGCGTCCCGGTTAAAAAGCACTCAGTCAGCCAGCCAATCAATCAATGCTTTAGTACTAGTGTGACTCAGGCACACAGCATTGTGGGAGGTTGGGTGTTTGAAATGACTGCATATGTATGTGTGCAGTTCTCCTCAGCTGTTTTAACGATGTGCATTCATTTCCTATCTGATGCTGCCCTCTCCTCAGATATGGTTTCATGTACAGCGCCTTCAAAAACTATTCACACCCTTTGACTTTTTCCACATTTTGTTGTGTTTCAGCCTGAATTTCAAAATCCATTCAATATATTTTGGTCACTGATCTACACACAAGACCCCATAATAATCAGAGGGATTCATGTTTTTCAAAATATTCACAAATTAATAAAAACCACGAAAACCTGAAATGTCTTGAGTCAACAAGTATTCAACCTCTTATGGCCTAAATAAGTTCAGGAGTAATAATTTGCTTATTTTATTTATTTATTTTTATTTTACCTTTATTTAACTAGGCAAGTCAGTTAAGAACAAATTCTTATTTTCAATGACAGCCTAGGAACAGTGGGTTAACTGCCTGTTCAGGGGCAGAACGACAGATTTGTACCTTGTCAGCTCGGGGGTTTGAACTTGCAACCTTCCGGTTACTAGTCCAACGCTCTAACCACTAGGCTACCCTTGCTTAAAAGTCACCTAATAAGTTGCATGGACAGTGTTTTACCCCACACATACAATGATCTATAATGGCCCTCAGTCAAGCAGTGAATTTCAAACAGATTCAACCACAATGACCAGAGGTTTAACAATGACTCGCAATGGGCACCTATTGGTTGATGGGTAAAACATTTTTTTTTTAAAGAAGCAGACATTGAATATCCCTTTGAGCATGAAGTTCTTAATTACACTTTGGATGGTGTATTAATACACCCACAGTCTCTACAAAGATACAGGTGTCCTTCCTAACTCAGTTGACAGAGGAAACAGAGTTTAATTACTGATATGAGAAAACTGTCTGTATCAACATTGTAGTTACTCCACAAAACTAACCTACTTGACAGAGTCAAAAGGGACACGTGTACAGAATAAAAATACACATCCTGTTTTCAACAAGGCACTAAAGTAATACTGCAAAAATGTTGGCAAAGCAATTAACTTTGTCCTGAATACAAAGTGTTATATTTGGGGCAGATTCAATACATTACTGAGTACCACTCATCATATTTTCAAGCATAGTGGAAGCTGCATCATGTTATGGGTATGTAATCATTAAGGACTAGGGAGTTTTTTAGGATAAAAAGAAACTGACGTGAGCTTGGCAAAAGCAAAATCCTAGAGGAAAACCTGGTTCAGTCTGCTTTTCACCAGACACTGGGAGATGAATTCATCTTTCAGCAGGACAAAAACGTAAAACACAAGGCCAAATCTACACAGGAGTTGCTTACCAGTCAGTGGATGTGGCAGAGTTACAGTTGACTTAAATCTGCTTGAAAATCTATGGCAAAGACCTGAAAATTGTTGTTTAGAAAAAGGATTTTGAACTTGCAACCTTCCGGTTACTAGTCCAACGCTCTAACCACTAGGCTACCCTAAAGGACTTCATATTATGACTGAAAAGTACCTTCCTTTCTAGCACCACTCGGTCCAGTGTCATACTGACCAGTGTACAGTCGTGGCCAAAAGTTGAGAGAATGCCACATTCATTTCCAAGTTTCCTGCTTCAGTGTCTTTAGATATTTGTCAGATGTTACTATGGAATACTGAAGTGTAATTATAAGCATTTCATAAGTGTCAAAGGCTTTTGACAATTACATGAAGTTGATGCAAAGAGTCAATATTTGCACTGTTGACCCTTCTTTTTCAAGACCTCTGCAATCCGCCCTGGCATGCAGTCAATTCACTTCTGGGCCACATCCTGACTGATGGCAGCCCATTCTTGCATAATCAATGCTTGGAGTTTGTCAGAATGTGGATTTTTGTTTGTCCATCCACCTCTTGAGGATTGACCACAAGTTCTCAATGGGATTAAGGTCTGGGGAGTTTCCTGGCAATGGACACAAAATATCAATGTTTTGTTCCCCGAGCCACTTAGTTATCACTTTTGCCTTATAGCAAGGTGCTCCATCATGCTGGAAAAGGCATTGTTCATCACCAAACTGTTCCTGGATGGTTGGGAGAAGTTGCTCTTGGAGGATGTGTTGGTATCATTCTTTATTCATGGCTGTGTTGTGAGGCAAAATTGTGAGTGCGCCCACTCCCTTGGCTGAGAAGCAACCCCACACATGAATGGTCTCAGGATGCTATACTGTTGGCATGACACAGGACTGATGGTAGCGCTCACCTTGTCTTCTCCGGACAGGCTTTTTTCCAGATGCCCCAAACAATCGGAAAGGGGATTCAGAGAAAATGACCTCAGCAGTTCAATCCCTATACCTTTGGCAGAATATCAGTCAGTCCCTGATGTTTTTTCTGGAGAGAAGTGCCTTCTTTGCTGCCCTTCTTGACACCAGGCCATCCTCCAAAAGTCTTCGCCTCACTGTGCGTGCAGATGCACTCACACCTGCCTGCTGTCATTCCTGAGCAACTCTACTGGTGGTGCCCTGATCCCGCAGCTGAATCAACTTTAGGAGGCAGTCCTGGCGCTTGCTGGACTTTCTTGGGCGCCCTGAAGGCTTCTTCACAACAATTGAACCGCTCTCCTTAAAGTTCTTGATGATCCGATAAAATGGTTGATTTAGGTGCAATCTTACTGGCAGCAATATCCTTGCCTGTGAAGCCCTTTTGTGCAAAGCAATGATGACGGCACGCGTTTCCTTGCAGGTAACCATGATTGACAGAGGAAGAACAATGATTCCAAGCACCACCCTACTTTTGAAGCTTCCAGTCTGTTATTCAAACTCAATCAGAGTGACCTCCAGCCATGTCAGCTGGTCCTTTTGTGGCAGGGCTGAAATGCAGTGGAATTTTTTTGGGGAGATTCAGTTCATTTGCATGGCAAAGAGGGACTTTGCAATTAATTGCAATTCATCTGATCACTCTTCATAAGATTCTGGAGTATATGCAAATTGCCATCATACAAACTGAGGCAGCAGACTTTGTGAAAATGTATGTGTGTGTCATTCTCAAAACCTTTGGCCATGACTAAGTCAGTTGAGGTTCAGGGAACAACGGTTTGTTTATGCACTTTAGTAGGCCTTAGTGTTACTGAGGAGGCAGGTTGCCTGACACTTAAGAGCGTTGGGCCAGTAACTCAAAAGGTCGCTGGTTCGAATTCCTGGGCCGACTAGGTGAAAAATCTATTTATTTGCCCTTGAGCAAGGCACTTGCTCTAATTGATCCTGTAAGTCGCTCTGGATAGGAGTGTCTGCTAAATGACTAAAACGTAAATGTACTGATGTAGGCCTATTGGCTGAGTGTGAGAGGTTTGGCTGGCCAACATTCCCACTGCCATGCGGTTTCCATCCATGCACATCCACAAAGGAAAGCTCACTGCTATGCACTGCACCATAAACACACACAGGAAGGCCTGTCCCATCCAGTCCAGTACAGTACCTATCACTGTGGGCCTTAGAGTCCTGCAGCCTGCTGCCAGACTGGAAGGCCCGGTAGAACACCATGGAGGGGGTCCTGTGTCAACCAAAGTCAAAAGAAAACAGGAGAGAAAAGGAGAGGGGATGAATCAGAGAATACAGGAGAAAACGAGAAACCCGTCTCATATTTTTAAATTTACTTAAAATGAGAAGAACACCCTGTGTGCATGGTTAACTAGATAGGACAGAGGCTGTGCCTGAAGGTGTTTCAGTAAATCAGCTGTCACAAGTTCAAGATGAGCACACAGTACGTAATTCACAAATATTCAAAATACAATTTGCTAGGGGGGGTTCAAGTGCCTGTTGAGAAAACAATACATGTACATCTAACCCCACACTCTTAAAAATATGTATAATGCAGCACAGGCAACTGAGGCAAAAACTGTAAAATGGCTTAAGTGTTGAGTTCTGCAGAGAAGGAAAGGAGTTATTTTGCCAACCACTGTGTTGATAGGGGGCGAGCTCAAATGGATACCATTCCCTCCCATGTCCCGACTATGGGGCCCTGGAGGCCACAAGCACACCATGTTCCATGAGGACGGAGAAATGCCCCCCCTCAAAGCCCCATGTCCATAAACTGAACTACACCCCCTCCCCCCCACCCCGCCGTACAGCATGTGTGTGAATATCTGAACATTGAGCCAAGGCTCTTTTCCTAGAAATCTCTGGCACAAACTCTCTTTGTCACACAACACTTTTGGAGCTCCACCTTCACGTTTTGTCTCGCTTCATACAAAACCCAACATATATAAACTCATGCAGTACTAAGTGTTGAGCAATTAGTGCTTTTTGAGGACTGTTCGGTTACATTTTTTTAATATAGTTTTTGATTAAAAAAATGAAGTGTTCCACAAAAGGCACTAGGTGGGTTCAATGCTGTAACATAATAAAACAAGGATTACAAATCTCATGTTGGTAGCGTCTGTCCATTACTGCTCATCATTTAACATGACTTGGAATATTTCAGTTTTATTTGATGACTTTATTATTATTTCATTCCAAGTCATCATCTCATCTCTATAGAGCTGCTGCCTATGCGATCTGACAAAAAATATATATATATTTTAGTAGTTCTTCAAAGTAAATAAGTCGTTATTTTATGACTGCTGAATAGCAACTATTCATAAACTTGTCTCGTGTATTTTCAGGTAGAGATACCGCAAAGCAACTGCTCTCTATCCCTTTCCATCAAGCATTCTTCTGTCTCTTTTTCCCCTCCGTGTCTGCCCCACATTCACCTAGAACAGCAGGCGGATAAGAAAACACCCAGACCGGACAAGTAGGTGAGCAATGGATTATGGTCATTGTCATATATTACCACAGTTTAGTGCAGAAAACATGTAGAATATTGGCCTGTTGGAAACTACAACAGTTCAGCTCGATCAGATTTATCTCTAGAGAAAACTGTGCAATGTCGCATTAAGCATTAATAAAAATGTGTTCTTAACTGACTTGCCTAGTTAAATAAAGGCATAAAAAAAATGTTTAAACAAAACAAAAAAACGTTTTCCCCCAAAAAAAGAAAAAAAGAAAAAGAAAAGTATTCGGCACCCAAAAATACAGATTTCCGATTGTTATGAAAACTTGAAATTGGCCATTCCGATTAATAGGTCTACCTCTAGTTGAAAGGTGTCTAACCTAACTCAATACAGCCCTCAAGCAAAACTAATGACCCAGAACAACCGGTTCAACAAAACTTTCAGGCATTTTTCAGGCATTCTTTTCCATTGATGTCAACCATTTTTGTCTGTGTTAAACGTTGGCTGCGTTCACCCCTGCACACACAGAACCGCCTTGGGTGAGCCTGGTGGCTGGTTGGTTTGCTTGCAGGGTGTTGGACCTCGGAGCAACCTCACTAATTCACTCAGCATGTGAAAAGCCATAGAGACTTTGAAGGGGAGGGAATCAATTCAGTTACATAAATCGGGATATTATTTTTTGACAATATCGCAATATTTTTGCACTAGTCGGCTGTACTGCCACCAAAACTCCAGTATTTTTCCATCTATAGCTTGTTCTCTATCCAATTTTGAAAATGATGAGCCAAGATACTTTTAGCAATTTATTTCCATGACAGATCAAAACAGTCAGATTTCTCTTGTTCCTCTGCAGCAGACATGGTGAGCAATATGTTAGGAACACTGAATCTTAAAACACATAGAATTGTGACAATTGCAGTACATATGGCGATATCGTATCGCGAGGTCCCGAGCAATTCCCAGCCCTAGAAAGGAGCAATCTCTCCTGGTGTTCATGAGGCCATCTGTCTCATCTATCAGAGCCTGGGCAGAACTAGGTCAAGACTATTTAGATTCCAGCGCTCTGTTAGAGTCCCCCTGCGGCAGTGGGGTGTTGGAGAGTAAGAGAACGGGGCTCAATGCCCACTCTGTAAATTCATAAATATGGCCACACTTCTGGGAATGTTCCTCTGTACTGTAGGCCCTTAAATCAGGAAGCAGGGGTGATGGAAAACAAAACTATGGAGAGAGTCAAGGGAACTGACTTTCGTGGAACTGTGGTTTCTTGGACTCACTGTATGTCCTATAGGCCATGTCGTGTTTTCCCCATACTCTTGTAAGGATGTGGATAGGCTAGGCAGAAAAGTTACAGATATGAAGTTTGTGACATTGCTTTAACCTACCTGGACAATCTATCAGCGCTTTCAGAGTTACACAGATAAGAATGTGGAGCAAAGGAAAGGCCTCTTGACTATTCAAACATACATCACTTAAAACACCACTCACCTAAATACTGTGCATAAATAACATCCTCTGCTTTAGCCCTTTGTGACGTACAGTACATCTATTAAATCAGGGGGCTGTGGAGCATTTCTTTCTGAAGCGCCTTTCTTTCTGAAGCTAGGGCTGACGTGCCTTTCTCTGTAAACAATGGCGGGAATCGGTACCTGGGGCAGAGGTGATCAAATCAAATGCATTTATATAGCCCTTCGTACATCAGCTGATATCTCAAAGTGCTGTATGACTGAGAAGGGAACCTAAATACGACAATGGAGAGACCGGCAGAGTGGGTCCGCAGGGAACAATGCACCTTTTTTTAGAATAGCAATAAAATGTTTTTAAAAAAGACAGCGGGACTTGAGAGGCTGATGAGTGCAAAGATTACCATTGGTAGTCTAATTCCGTTCACCCATTTTAGCCAAAAGGGCCTGCTGAATGGTATGAAAGTGAAGAACATGGGGCTGGATGCAGGCTAATGTCTTCAGGTACATTGTAAATGAGTAGCAGAGGCTGCAGGCGAGTCAGGACACAGTGATCAGCGGTGGTCCAGGCCCCTCAGGATACAACTGGACACCCTGGGGTTAAAGGCCAAGTGCCACTCGTTATCACACACCCTGACATAAAATACATATACTTCCCCTAACAGACGATTCTTCTCAAAACTTATAAAAGTTAATCCCAACCCCCCATTCTCTACCCACATTCCACACACACTCAAACCCAAGCCACAAACCTCCTTGTCCACACACACACCCCTCCCCCAGACTCACCTCCTTGTCCACCCCCCCTCCAGACACCCTTGTCAACCCCCCCTCCCCCTCCAGACACCCTCCTTGTCCACACACTGGCTCATTTCAGTGTCAATCCCTCCTTTTCCACACTGGCTCATTTCACAGTGTCAATCACACCTTGTCTCCTAGTGGGCTGCTGAGTCAAGTTGCACAGCTCAGCTAACTTAGACCTAAAACACATTCCATCATTCAACACATTCTGTTGTTGTAAGCAAATAGCCTCAGTTCATTATACAAGTATATCTAGTTAAACATCTTCCCCTAAAATGTATGTTACCCTGACAACACCGCATAAAGCTGCAAAATGTTCTGCAACAAGTTTTTCGACCATCAGGCATACATTAAACGTCTAACACGGAACCCAAACCGGCTGCGCGCCTGCGCCATCGTGCATAAATGTATTTTGTGTCCCCACACCAAACGCATTCACGACACGCAGGTTAAAATATCAAAACAAACTCTGAACCAATTATATTAATTTGGGGACAGGTCGAAAAGCATTAAACATTTATGGCAATTTAGCTAGCTAGCTTGCACTTGCTAGCTAATTTGTCCTTTTTAGCTAGCTTGTTGTTGCTAGCTAATTTGTCCTGGGATATAAACATTGAGTTGTTATTTTACCTCAAATGCACAAGGTCCTCCCTCCGCCAATTAATCCACACATAAAACAGTCAACCGAATCATTTCTAGTCATCTCTACTCCTTCCAGGCTTTTTCTTCGACTTTATATTGCGATTGGCAACTTTCATAAATTAGGTGCATTACCGCCACTGACCTCATTCGGGTTTCAGTCACCAATGTGGGTATAACCAATGAGGAGATGGCACGTGGGTACCAGCTTCTATAAACCAATGAGGAGATGGGAGAGGCAGGACTTGCAGCGCGATCTGCGTCAGAAATAGAACCGAATCCTATTTTGGCAACGCAGAGGCTCGTTGACGTGTGTGGATGCAATAATTGAATAACAGATTTCTAAATTTATTTTGCAACGCACGCGACACGAGCGGTGCAGTCAGCCTGTCAATCTGAAATAAAAAAGTAGATAAATTGGGGGAGAGCAGGTTAAATCGGCCATCTTCAGGCTATCTATGGCTGAGGGGAGGGGGGGGGGGGTGAGATTTGAGTCAAGACACAGCTAAGCTCTACAGTAATCACTTGCAGGAAGAACTGGCAGGGGGGGGATACTGACTTCCCGAACTTGCCATTACAATAACAGTTTAATGCTGAGGGAAGGGGACCCATGTCCCATTACAAATTCTAAAACATATATGGGCAGAATGTGCAACACAGATCAGATCATGACTTAGTCTCATTACAATAACAGTAACAGTTGCAGTCACAGCAACAAATTAGAAACCCAATATCACCAACATATTTGATGGCGTTTGATTTCTATTGTGAGAAACAAACTTACAACTGGTTAGTTGGACCTAAATGTTATAGCCCTGATGTAAACAAGGAAGATGGGCCTAGTACATAGCCCACATGCCTATCCTACACACCAATCTGGAAACATTATTATAGAATAGGACTCCATGGAGCTCCACTCACTCTGCGCCGGCTTCCTAGAGATATTGGGAATACCTCAGTCACCTCTAAACAGAAATGTCATTCAACACTTAACTGATGTGCAACAACTTCCAGTTTGCCTTGCCTCTCTATGCCTGTCAGTCAGTCAAGGGGCCTGGCACTAGACACTGCAACATGGGATGTTCCCCGCTGGCAAAAAAGACAGAGTGGTAATGCACAGAACAGAAGAGCATTTCCTCTGGAAAAATGTGAAGCACGGAGCCTAAAAAGGTCACAGGGCCTATTTTTGCAGCCTATATTCGAGTCAGGTAATTGTTTCCGTAAGGCACTCGTAACTTGAATATTTATCTGGCATAGAACACACAACAAGCCGACGAGGTAAATAGATCAACTATTCTACTACGGGGTTGTCAGATTTTCCTATTTTATTACTCGTTTCGTTTACAGAGGAAAAATACATGTGGACTGTATCTTCAACGTGCGCCCCAGCAGAAATATGGTTTTCCATGTTCCATATTTTTGGGCCGTGGTGAAAATTGTTTTGCCGTGACACAGCGCCACAGCTATACGACTGCATTGGAAGCACTGAAACAAATGCAAAGTTACAGCCAAGTCTCGCCAGCCAGGGCCACAGTGTGGTTTTGGTTGAGGCACTGCAGTTTCATACACCACTTAGCTCCTGACAAGGGACGGTGGATGACTGACAACGAGCTTTTGAATTAAGTTTCAGACAGAGAGTGAAAAAAGTATGTATGGCAGAAGAACATGACAACTAGTAGCGATTTCTGGTTCTGCATTACAAAACTGTGTAACTTACATGGTCAAACACACAACTAAAAATCTATTTTTCAAAAGGCCAAAAAGGCAAGTTAAGCTCATGAATCAACAAAGAGCAGAACCAGAGCTTTCAAAATAAAAATAAAAACGTGCTGCAAAAACACACAAAACTATTTTTTGAAAAAGCCAGTAAGGCAAGTTGGGCTCGTAAATCAACAAAAAGGGTCAAACGATTGTAGGTATCTAGGACATGTGACCGAAAACAAAATGCCTGTGCTGCTGCATATATACTGCCTAGTCTAGGCTATATTTCAGTCTATAAAACCGGTATATGGAAACCACCAAGAGATTTGAGGCACTTCACGGTTTCCTCTAATGCTTGCCGACCCCGACGAGCACTCAACTCAGGAACTGAAAGTTTTAGCATATGAACAGGAAGTGTGAGCGACACCTCTCACCCCCACAACCCTAACCCCCACAACCCTAACCCCCACAACCCTAACCCCCACAACCCTAACCCCCACAACCCTAACCCCCACAACCCTAACCCCCACAACCCTAACCCCCACAACCCTAACCCCCACAACCCTAACCCCCTCAAAAAAAAGCAGATGATCACATCCTAAATTGAAGTCTAGTTCCTAAACTGTATACACTAAAATGTACTATTTTCAATCAAAGGTCACCATCTGTAAAGCTCCTATGCCAGACTGTAGTCAATACTTCAATATATCTGTTTGTAGGCCTATCTAAAAAATAAAAAAAACTTTACTCCTGTATCAAATGTTTACACATCATACAGCCTAACAGTCCCTGAGCAATCCACTTGGCTAGACTTAACCCCCCCCCAAAAAAACACCCAACAGCACTGCACCAACTCCTGGCTCATCCTCTCAGAACCTTTTCCTAAGTGTGGTGTACTAGCTAAGTGAATGGAAATTCTGATAGCATGAAATGTGGCAAAACACCAGCTCCAGCCTGCACCATACTTCAACGAGGAAGCCTTTTTCTAGGTCAGGAGCGAAAAAAAATAAAAATAAAAAAAAAGGTCAAGCACACAGGAGGACTAAGACAAAAGGAATATCTGGCCTCCAGTGTAGAAGGTGGCTGGCTATAAGCTTATTTTGCAAGTTTGTTACAGAGGCCATCAACTTAGAAATTGCCTTAAAGGCAGAGTGCAGTCAAAAACATGACTTCCTGTGATGTGCGTGTACTGTGAAATAGTGAAAATTATGTTTTTTTGGGGGGGGGGGGGGGGGGGGGGGGGGACACCTGAAATATCTGCCTTTTTTGGAAGAACAGGAGTTTTGGCTGGCCTGGTGACATCATCAGGCGATAAAGTGGTTAATAGACCAATAACAAAGAGTTCCAAACCTCTGCCAATAACAGCCACTTTTCAGTTTTCCCCACCCCACTCCGACAGTCCTAGCAAAACTCTTGCTTGAGAAATTGCTCTTTGCTAAGAAGCTATTTTTGTTTATTTTTGACCACGTCAACATAATAAAATCATAGTAAAGGTACTTAAATCGACACCCAGAAATGATTTGATATTGAAATAAAAATGTATGCATTGGACCTTTAACGTGTGATGGCAACAGAATTAGGATAGCTGGAGATTAGCCTGGGTCAAGTCAGCAACATTGTATTTAGACTAACAACTGAAAACAGAATACATCAAAACAACAGGAGTACACACACTTCTGTACACCAGTAAGGAGTTAGTAATGTATGCTCATTGCAGGGGGGGGGGGGGGGGGGGGGGTTTACTTGGGCTACACTCCAGCTCCCTTTCGAGAGTCTACCTACTGAGAAACATATTTCCTGCCTGTGTGCCCCTCCGCTCCCATGTATAGCTATGCTACATCCCAAATGACACCCTAGTCCCTATATAGTGCTCTACTTTTGAACAGAGCCCTGGAAGAAAACCCTGTTTGTCTGTCCAGCCACGCCAACCAAACCACTGATGACAAGACGTCATCGTGACAAGAGGAAAGAAATGGGAGGTCTCCAGAACGCACCCGCTGCTCTCTCCTCTTCTCCAGTCCATCTACATGTCCAGGGAGCTGGCTGACTGGATGCTACAAGCAGCCATGAGTTCAAACACAGACCCTCCCCCTTGAGAACACACACACATGCTTATGACCCCCCCCCCCCCCCCCCTCGCTTCATAAAACCACTCCACAGCTGCAATGTTTTTCCACACTGCTATAAAAGCCTGCCAATTCAAATCAATCTTTATTTGTCAAATGCTCCAAATACAACAAGTGCAGACCTTACAGTGAAATGCTTACTTACAAGCCCTTAATTGTACTGCTTAAAAGAGAGAAACAGTGCCAAAATGGTTTAAACCTCAACATATGAGATTGAGCTATTGTTTCGCAATAGCTATTATTAGCTAGGCCTCAGTCATGCGTCTGAATGGCCCTGCCCCTAAGAGTCTCCAGTATGTGGCCCGACAGCATTTAGTTGACTTTCTAGCCAGGTTATTCCCTTCCATATGATAAATGGTGAAGTGTGACAGGGTGAAAGGTGGTGGCTTACCTGTCCTCGTCCCCGTCTATGGCTATTCCAAACAGGCTGTTCACAGAGGGGTTGTTTGCCAGCTGCAGGCTCTCAGGGATCTTCATCAGGTTTTTCTCAGAGAAGGCGGGAGGCTGGCCCTCCTCCACATGGCTGAACCCAGCAGCCGGGAGGCCCTGCGCCCCCCTGCCATCGCGGGCCTGTTGCCCGGGCAACAAGGAGGCAGTCAGGTTTGGCATGGCGGTGGGGGCTAATGTGGTGGCGCTGGAGGCACTGGGCACAATGGTGGGCACGTTTTGGGTGCCGGGGGGCGAAGGGTGGAGGCCGACGGGTTGACGAATACCCGTGGGGGCATACTGACCTACAAGCTGTTGCAGAGTAGAGCTTCCGCCCAGTACCATGGATGACCCAACACCTCCCACACCTCCACCCATCAGGCCTGAAGCTGGCTGACTGACAGGTAAAGAACCTCCTCCCCCCACTGCTGCCATCTCCCCTACCTGCCCCAGCATCGGAACCCCGGTGGCGGGAGTCATGACCAGTGACGGGCCCTGACCCACAGTCTGTCCCACATAGAGGGTCTGGCCGGCTGAGGCCACTGCCTGCATGCCAGGCTGGTTCTGTTGGTAGTAGTCTGCCTGGTTCTGGGGCAGGCCTGGGGGCTGGTTGGGCAGGTGCTGTCCCAGTGGAAGCTGCTGTAGCATGGCCTGCTGCTGGGGAGGGTAAGCCAGCATCTGGGTCTGGGCTGCAGGGGTCATGCTTGGGGATTTCTGTATGTGAATGCCACTTTGAGGAAGACCGTTGAGCCCCACAGGAAAGAGGTTCTGGTTGGCAGCAGGTTGGATAGTACTCAGCGTTGGCTGCTGACCTGGGACAGCCATGAGGTTGTTGGTGGGGAAAGTGTTGTGTGTGGCTGTTCCAGGCTGCCCCATGTTGTAGTTTTGGTGGTGAGGCTGCTGCTGCTGTTGCAGTGTGTCCATTGGGTGAACGTGCAAGGCATTAAGAGCAGCAGCATCCACTATGGAGTCTAGGCCCTGGCCAGAGTGAGTCGATGGTGCAACCACCGTACCACCAGTCAACCCCAGTCCGCTGTCCCTGTCAGCACTGGGGTCAAACGCATTGGCATGTCTAATGTTATCCGTAGTCCTGTTAACCACAGTGTTACCCTCTGAGTCTTTCTCATAGAACTCTGTGCAAGTCCATCGGCCCTTTCTGAAGGGCTCTCCAGTACCATGGTCAAGTTTGATGACCCTGAAACGTGAACTGCAACTTGCTGTCGATGACATAACAGAAGTAGGGGTTAAACTAGTCACTACTGGCTGGGATGTGCTCACTGACACTGTTGTAGCCCCCCAACTGGCCACTGGGGCAGGCTGTGGCATGAGCCCGGACTGAGCAATAGGGAGGCCGCTTGACGAACCACTTCCCAGTGTTTGCTGGCTAACATGAGGCGAGCCTGCCACTCCTGCCTTTCGAATAGCAAAACCTTCATTTGGAGGCCCCGACATTGCAGGCATCTGCCCAACTTTAGGTACACTACGCGGTGGGACCATAACGCCAGGTGCCTCTTGCTCCCCTACATGGTTTAGGGTTTCCTCAGACGAACTTCGATCACATACCTCCGGCTCGAAGTCAGCCCGGGACACGTCGAATATTTCCGACGACCCGTCTTCAGTCCGTGATTCGTCTGGGTCGTCCAGGCTCTCCGTGTCGTCCGTGGCACTGCTGGCCGCCACCTGAGCCTGTGTCACACTTGTGATCTGAAAACAGCTTTTCTTTTTAGCCGGCATTTTAGACATTTTGAGAGCCTGCGTTCACAACTCCCGTCTAAATGTCTCGCGTTAAAAGCAAGTGAGTTAGCTAATATCAGCTGACAACTGGCTATCTGAAACAGAGAATTTGCATCGATGGAAGTTTTTTAAAACTATTATCAAGAGGAGTATGAGTCATCCTTGTTCCTTCCTCCTCTCGTCTCCTGTTGCATTTTACGAGTTCATAACATTGAAGACCAACCCTTCCACGTCCAGCGTTTGCCAATAGAAGTAGTAATTCGATAACTGATCCAAAGGTTTGATCCGTCCGTACCGGCCTGTTCAGTAAAGTAATGTCCGGACCCCGTAGTTGTCAGATGGCGGCTGTCGCAGATAGAGTTGCCCAGCTGCGGCAGCTACTTTAGACTGTGAAGCGGGCCCGTACCTCTCCACTCAACTAGCTAGCTGGCTACAACAACACTCTTTACGTTGGGACAAGTATGTAAGACATCTCTCGGAACAAGTCACCTCTCCCCTCTTGACTTACGAACTTAAAACGATTCAATACTAACACTCGTTTCAAAGGTATATGTAACCCATTTCCAAGAGTAAATAGTCTCTAGGTCACACTTCAGGGAACTGAAATTCCGAACAGCGGCTACCTCCCTCATTCTTGTCAAGATGGCTAGCTAGCCTAGGCTAGTTATGTACAACCGCACTGCATCGTGGGTAACATACGCAACAATATTTACGTACATGATTATTGAGAATTTCATTTCTCTCTCTCTCTCTCTCTCTCTCTCTCTCTCTCTCTCTCTCTCTCTCTCTCTCTCTCTCTCTCTCTCTCTCTCTCTCTCTCTCTCTCTCTCTCTCTCTCTCTCTCTCTCTCTCTCTCTCTCTCTCTCTCTCTCTCTCTCTCTCTCTCTCTCTCTCTCTCTCTCTCTCTCTCTCTCTCTCTCTCTCTCTCTCTCTCTCTCTCTCTCTCTCTCTCAGCACAAAAAAAAGAAACGTCCCCTCACTGCCAACTGCGCTTATTTTCAGCAAACTTATCATGTGTAAATATTTGTATGAACATAAGATTCACTGAGACATAAACTGAACAAGTTCCACAGACATGGGAGGGGGTCAAAATCATAAGTAACAGTCAGTATCTGGTGTGGGCACCAGCTGCATTAAGTACAGCAGTGCATCTCGTCCTTGTGGACTGCACCAGATTTTCCAGTTCTTGCTGTGAGATGTTACCCCACTCTTCCACCAAGGCACCTGCAAGTTCCCGGACATTTCTGATGGGAATGGCCCTAGCCCTCACCATCCGATCCAACAGGTCCCAGACGTGCTCAATGGGATTGAGATCCAGGCTCTTTGCTGGCCATGGCAGAACACTGATATTCCTGTCTTGCAGGAAATCATGCAGAGAATGAGCGGTATGGCTGGTGGTATTGTCATGCTGGAGGGTCATATCAGGATGAGCCTGCAGGAAGGGTACCACATGAGAGAGGAGGATGTCTTCCCTGTAACGCACAGTGTTGAGATTGCCTGCAATGACAGCAAGCTCAGTCCGATGATATTGTGACACACCGCCACAGACTATGACAGACCCTCCACCTCCAAATCAACCCCGCTCCAGAGTACAGGCCTCGGTGTAACACTCATTCCTTCGATGGTAAACAGGAATCCGACCAACACCCCTGGTGAGACAAAACCGCGACTCGTCAGTGAAGAGCACTTTTTGCCAGTCCTGTCTGATCCAGCAACAGTGGGTTTGTGCCCATAGGCGACGTTGTTGCCAGTGATGTCTGGTGAGGACCTGCCTTACAACAGGCCTAAAAGCCCTCAGTCCAGCCTCTCTCAGCCTATTGTGGACAGTCTGAGCACTGATGGAGGGATTGTGCGTTCCTGGTGTAACTCGGGCAGTTGTTGTTGCTATCCTGTCCCTATCCTGCTATCCTGTCCCGCGGGATAGCAACATCCTGTGATGTTCGGATGTACCGATCCTGTGCAGTTGTTGTTATACGTGGTCTGCCACTGCGAGGATGATCAGCTGTCCGTCCTGTCTCACTGTAGCTCTGTCTTAGGCGTCTCATAGTACGGACATTGCAATTTATTGCCCTTGTCACATCTGTAGTCCTCATGCCTCCTTGCAGCATGCCTAAGGCACGTTCACACAGATGAGCAGGGACTCTGGGCATCTTTCTTTTGGTGTTTTTCAGAGTGAGTAGAAAGGCCTCTTTAGTGTCCTAAGTTTTCATAAACGTGACCTTCATTTCCTACCGTCTGGAAGCTGTTAGTGTCTTAATGACCGTTCCACAGGTGCATGTTCATTAATTGTTTATGGTTAATTGAACAAGCATGGGAAAGTGTTTAAATCCTTTACAATGAAGATCTGTGAAGTTATTTGGATTTTTACGAATTATCTTTGAAAGACAGGGTCCTGAAAAAGGGACATTTCTTTTTTTGCTGAGTTTAGTAGCTTTTAAACAACTTGTCTTAATTGAAAGGCATTTACAGACTACATTTTGTATGCATTTCAAGATTTCTCAATGTATTTTAAACCTGATTGTTATTTGTTGGGGCATCATTTGAATGAGGCATTTTTATTACTCACTTGGCTGACATCCCCCTCCTCTCCCCTGTAACTATTCCCCGGGTCGTTGCTGTAAATGAGAATGTGTTCTCAGTCAATTTACCTGGTAAAACAAGGGTAAAAAAAAGCAAAGTTAGTAATAAACTCCACCGCTTACAATCTGGTCCCCTCAATGGATGGGTGATTAACACTATTGAAGGGACTGGCAACAATTCAAGGTAAAACCCCTCCATCGACCCCTGGGTGTCTTTGTTTTCAACGGGTTCTGATTCTGCACACCAATGTATACAAATCTTAAAATATTCAGTAAGATCAATAGAATTATAGATTGGTGTGAATCCCTAGATAAATATTTTTCATTAGGATCTGGCAAGTTCAGTGGTATAAAGTACTTAATTAAAAATCATTTAAAGTAATACGTAAGTAGGTTTTTGGGGTATCTGTACTTTACTATTTATATTTTTGACAACTTTTACTTTTACTTCACTACATTCCTAAAGAAAATAATTTACTTTTTACTCCATGCATTTTCCCTGACACCCAATAGTACTCAATACATTTTGAATGCTTAACAGGACAGGAAAAGGGTCAAATTCACGGCTTATCAAGAGAACATCCCTGGTCATCCCTACTGCCTCTGATCTGGCAGACTCACTAAACACACATGCTTTGTAAATGATGTCTGAGTGTTGGTGTGCCCCTGGCTTTCTGTTAAAAGAAAAATACAAGAAAATGGCGCCATCTGGTTTGCTTAATAAGGAATTTAAAATTATTTGTACTTTTACTTTTACTTTTGATACTTTAAGTAAACAAAATACGTTTAGACTTTTACTCAAATAGTTGTACTTTTTCCACCACTGGGCAAGTTAGAACCACTGCCTAAAGATATTTAGATCTGACCTTGTTCACAGTGTAACTAGAGGGACATTCCAAGCATATCATGATGATTTTTGCTTTATTAGTTTGAGATTATTGGATTGCTCATAATATTACTCAGCTTCTTCAAAATGTTGTCTCTTTTCATTTATTTCAGCTGTAATGTCCCCATGAGACCTCGTTTTCCAGGTGGGACCAGGTGGGACCAGGTGGGACCAGGTGAGACCAGGTGGGACCAGGTGAGACCAGGTGGGACCAGGTGGGACCAGGTGGGACTAGGTGAGACCAGGTGGGACCAGGTGGGACCAGGTGAGACCAGGTGGGACCAGGTGAGACCAGGTGGGACCAGGTGAGACCAGGTGGGACCAGGTGAGACCAGGTGGGACCACGTGAGACACATGGTACTGTAGCCTACAGAGAAAACGTTTCCCAACAACAATGTCGGCATAGCACTGTAATATTTTATTTCTTTAAATGCTTATTTACTGAATTAGCTCATGGTAACTTGTCTTGCTTTGGGGCACGGCAGCAATATGCAAAGCCTTATGACTGATGATTCTCTGATCACCAGACTTGGTCATATTCATATCCTTTACAAATTGATCATTGTGTTGTATGGAAGCATTTTAGGCACTTTATGAACAGCCAACCTCCACTGAAAAACCCATGATTCATTCTCTAGAGTCTAAGACGTTAGGGGGGTTATAAACTGACATATGGAATCGTTTTAAGATGGTCATACCATGGCTCGTTTAGCTATTTGATTTTGAATTTTAGGATCCTTTAAGTGTAAAAAATATATATTAAAAAAATATTTGATAAAATATTGAATTTGGACTTTAGTACCAAATCCTATAGAAATGCATTGAAAAACAGATTCATACATGGAAAAAAATAAGACAGTCAAAAAATGCATAATAAGGAATAAGGTTTTGTTTTGGACACACCTACTCATTCAAGGGTTTTTCTTTATTTTTACTATGTTCTACATTGTAGGATAATAGTAAAACATCAAACTATGAAATAACACATATGGAAACATGTAGTAACCAAAAAAGTGTTAAACAAATCCAAATAGATTTTATATTCTTCAAAGTAGCCACCCTTTGCCTTGATGACAGCTTAGCACACTCTTTGCATTCTGTCAACCGGCTTCATAAGGAATGCTTTTCCAACAGTCTTGAAGGAGTTCCCAAATATGCTGAGCACTTGTTGGCCACTTTTCCTTCACTCTGCGATCCAACTCATTCAAAACCATCTCAATTGGGTTGAGGTCAGGTGATTGTGGATTCCAGGTCATTTGATGCAGCACTCCATCACTCTCCTTCTTGGTCAAATAGCCCTTACACAGCCTGGAGGGGTGTTTTGAGTCATTGTCCTGTTGGAAAACAAATGATAGTACCACGAAGCGGAAACTAGATGGGATGGCGAACGCTGCAGAATGCTGTGGTAGCCATGCTGGTTAAGTGTCTTGAATTCTAAATAAATCACAGACAGTGTCACCAGCAAATCACCATCACACCTCCTCCTGCATGCTTCACGATGGGAACCACACATGCGGAGAATGTCCGTTCACCTTCACCTTCTATTACTTGAAATCTGAGGTGCAGTTAACTCTAATGAACTTATCCTCTGCAGCAGAGGTAACTCTGGGTCTTCCTTTCCTGTGGCGGTCCTCATGAGAGCTAGTTTCATCCTAGCGCTTGATAGTTTTTGTGACTGCACTTGAAGAAACTTTCAAAGTTCTTGAATTGTTCCAGATTGACTGACCTTCATGTCTTAAAGTAATGATGGACTGTCGTTTTTCAAACACATTGAGAAGGAAAGAAATTCCACAAATGAACATTTAACAAGGCACACCTGGTAATTGAAATGCATTCCAGGTGACTACCTAATGAAGCTGGTTGAGAGAATGCCAAGAGTGTGCAAAGCTGTTATCAAGGCAAATGGTGGATACTTTGAAGAATCTAAAATATATTTGGATTTGTTGGAATCATTACATGATTCCATATGTGTTATTTCATAGTTTTGATGTCTTCACTATTATTCTACAATGTAGAAATTTTTAAAAATAAAGATGAACCCTGGAATGAGTAGGTGTGTCCAAAATTTTGACTGGTACTATATATATATTTTGACACATATTTAACCCCTTTTGTGGTGTAGGCACAAAACTCCATCCGCACTTCCATTCATTTTTTTTAAACAAGTAGGGGTTGCCTCCAGAGGAGTGATTTGTGGATTGGTGAAATTAGTTTGTAGACCAAACCGTTCTGATGCTACAGCCGTTTTTGTGAGAAACCCCATTTTTGGGATGTCTCATGGTCTGACAAACAGGTAGCTCGGCCACCTTCCACCACAGATGTGGAAGGCCGCCATTGGAGGATGTGGTGGATTGAGACACAGCCCATGCAAAAATTATATATCTCTAGTTTAAATTTTGAAGGGGATTTTAAAATTATATTACTTATATTTATGCACCGGTTTCTTATATTTGAAAAAGGAAACACTGCGTAACCCTGCATAGTCTGCGTAACATGTCTGACATATTTCTGCCATTGCATCAGGTTGTGACATAGACAGTGTTCTTTGTCACTAGAAGAACATAATCATTGCATTTCGATGGGAATATGCGTTTTAGAAAATGTATATTTAAATACCTCTTAAGGAAGGATCCGCCCCTTTTTCCCCAATTTTCAACTAAAATTACATACCCAAATCTAACTGCCTGTAGCTCAGGACCTGAATCAAGGATATGCATATTCTTGATACTATTTGAAAGGAAACACTTTGAAGTTTGTGGAAATGTGAAATTAATTTAGGAGAATATAACACATTAGATCTGGTAAAAGATAATACAAAGCAAAAACATGCGTTTTTTTTTTTTTTGGTATCATCATCGTTGAAATGCAAGAGAAAGGCCATAATGTATTATTCCAGCCCAGACGCAATTTAGATTTTGGCCACTAGATGGCAGCAGTGTATGTGCAAAGTTTTAGACTGATCCAATTAACCATTGCATTTATGTTCAAAATGTTGTATCAAGACTGCCCAAATGTGCCTAATTGGTTTATTATTAACTTTTCAAGTTCATAACTGTGTGTAAACGGTGTGAAATGGCTAGCTAGTTAGCAGGGTGCATGCTAATAAGCTTTTCAATCGGTGACATCACTCACTCTGAGACCTTGAAGTAGTTGTTCCACTTGCTCTGCAAGGGCCGCGGCTTTTGTGGAGCGATAGGTATAACGCTGCTTCGAGGGTGACTGTTGTCCCATGTGTGCAGAGGTTCGAGCCCAGGTAGGGCCGAGGGGAGGGACGGAAGCAAAACTGTTACATGTGCACTCTCCTCAAACAATAGCATGGTATTATTTCACTGTAATAGCTACTGTAAATTGGACAGTGTGGTTATATTAACAAGAAGTGACATACATGCGTGCACGACAAGTACACATAGAACAATCCCGCACAAAGAGCAGGCGGGCCGGCTGGCTAATAAAGCCCAACTAATAACCAAATTAACAACAGGTGTAACCAATAAACAGACAAGGAGGGAGAGGAAATAATCAGTGGCAGCTAGTAGCAGCTAGTGACGACGAGCCCCGAGCGCCACCCGAACGGGAAGGGGAGCCATCTTCGGTAGGAGTCGTGACAAATGGAAATGTATAATAATATATAATAATATATAATATATAATAATATATGCCATTTAGCAGTTTAAAAAAAAATCCAACATGACTTAAAGTCCTGCGTGCATCCATTTTACATATCAGTGGACCCAGGAATCGAACCCACAACCATGGCATTACAAGTGCAATGCTCTAGAAAACTGAGCCATAGAGAACCAAAAATGTAGGGTTTTCAACCTTGAGGGTCAATGAACTCCATCTCTTTCATTGTATGCAAAGTGACTTTTCCTTATAATGTTGAAGTAGAAGTTTTAGATGTTACATCTGCATCAATAACATTAGCTTTGAAATGGTGTCTTGCTTTTTAGTATACAAACAATCAGTTGCAAAAAATGTTTAAATGAATTTTAATATTTCCTACTGTATCTCAATGCTTATGGTGTTTCTAAATGATACCCATCACATCACATCACAGCTGTGATGATACTGATGTGTGGTGACCAGAATATGTGAGCGGAGCGGGCCCAATTTGACTGAGCGAGATTCCCAAAGGCAGCCTTTGGTGTCTGCGACAATTTCGCTCCAATAGCGCTCACTTCACCAGCTAAGGCCATGCCCGGTCCAGCATGCATTTGTAGTCTACGGCTATAGCCCCTTGCTTTAGCTACTGACACGGAGCTCACATAAATATTTTCATAAAAAACTGATAAAACACACAGGTGCAAAATCAAGAAGGACTTACAAAAATGAAGACCAAGAGAGGGAGTGCGGTGATGTCCACAACTAAAGAATCATTGTGGAATATTTGTATTTATTTGACCTTTATTTAATTAGACAAGTCAGTTAAGAACAAAT